>NW_006774406.1:479787-505468 GCF_000442215.2 Lipotes vexillifer | reverse complement strand
CCCCCCCCCCCCAAAAAAAAATTTAAAACAAAGAATCACTACTTTTTTGTATAGATATTCAGGCTTCCATGAATTCATCTCTCTTCCCATCCCTCTCCACCCTATCCCTAAGAGTGTCACGAAATATCAGGTCACCTTTACCAGTTTTACTGCCTCACTGCTAATGTCTTCCTACTCACCTGCATCATACCTGTGATAGGCACTCTTCCCAATACTTGTTTATTCTAACCACATTTTGTTTTCCTGTTGTTAAGAGTATTTTGAAGAATGCCAGAGAACAGTAAGGGGGAACAGTACAGAAATTTTACCACTTCAAAAAATGTCCACTGTTCTAGAAATGATCTTACTGATTGATTCATATTCACTCATTCATTCATTCATTCAAGAAATATTGATTGGGTACTATGGAGAGTATCTTTTCCTTTGGGAAACCAGCCCCTCCTACTCCATGGGGTAAAGGTTTCAGTCACTATACCTTCCCCTAATCCTGAGGCAGAGGTGTGAATGAGACCCAGGATGAGACAGTCAGAATCATTTTCTGGAATGAATATGTGAACAGCCTGCTATATGCTTAGAGCTGGATGCAGAATGAAGCTGCCCCATGACAGGCAGAGCTGAGAGTTCCCGGTAACAGAGAGCCTCGATGGCATCCTTCGAGCTCCTGGATCCTGCTGTATATAAAGCCCAGGCCAGCTTTAGGCTTCTCTGTTTTATAAATTCCAGGGTTTTTTTAACCTAGTTCCACTTCTGTCACTCGCAACAGAAAGGACACTAAAAATATTCTATCATTAGTCTGACTTTTAGGCATATTCGTGATTTTTTTTCTATTTTATCTTCAAAAATATATACAGGAAACACAAAGAGGCTTTGCCAGGGGCTCTTCCATTCTCTGTTTTATAGGGAGGAATTAATCATGCATGGCATAATGGGTGACATTAATAATAGTTTGTTCAAAGTATAGGAGGAATATCAAGGAAAAAATGAATAAATGCAAAAAATCCACAAAACCCTCCCCATGCCTTCTATCCCCCCATCATCACCTCCCTCCCACTCAGTGCCTTTGGCTTGATACCTGTTTTTGTGTCAGATCCTTGATCAGTGCCCGAATCCAAATCAGCTTCAGTCCCCCTCTTGGCAGTATTCTAGGGTCACTGAACAAATTTATTTCTTGTATTTTTTTTCTAGAATTTAAAAAATGTAGACTATTCTTTTAGGTAGAGTTTTTATATTGCCTTTTATGCAGTATCTTGTCATCATGTTTAACCTACAAGTTTATGGGCATTTCATAAACTGGCAATATATTTTTTTGACCTTCACTTGAATCCCCTTTCGGATAGTTTTTTCTCTTCCATTGGCATTGGATTTGTAGATGCCACTGGCTGGTTAGTTCACCTTGGTATACTCAAGAGGAACAAGATGGGTAGAATTTAAGCTTTGACATAATGTAGAAAATAGCTACTTGGTTTGGAAAACATCTTGATAGCATCAATCCATTGGTTAATTGGCTCAAAGTCATACATTTCTGACCTTTAGAAAATGGCAGTGTTTCATTCTGAGTCATCAGCCTGATTACTCTTTTGCTTTAGAAAACGAAGGTTTCTGTGTTTTACTCAACTTAGCTGAATTACATATGCAGAATTTAACACCCTGTGCTGTGACCTACAGTTCTTGCCAATGGCTAAAATCGTCTAACATTCAGTAGAAGTTGCACTAAAAGACCAGCTCCTGATGAATTTATCTGTTAGAAGATAATAGTTTAATTTGCTGTCCACAATTTGTGAAACACAATGGGGTCATTAGTATATCTTAGTCATATTTTATCTCTCAAGTAATCAGCACAGTTTCTGGCACCTAACAAGAGCCAAATAAAAGTCTATAAATAAAAGTTTATACATGAATAAATAAATGAATGGACAAATATTATACATTTGAAAAAGAGTATACTGAATAATTTTCTCTAAATTTGCAATGTCCTCTTAGGCTTAAAGAAATTGTTTATGTTGGGTGTTCTTTTAGGTGAATCAGAATGAAGAACAAGTATTTCTACAACCAGTAGAACTTTTCCCTTTTGGGTATGTTTCTCCTTTACAACAGATATTTTCAAAGCTTTTTCTCCAGCACTTTATATTAAAAAGTGCTTTATTGCTATAATACCATTTTTCTGTGTTTCTGTTGATTCCACGTAGAGTAGCTGAAATATTATTGACAAATAGTTTCCTACAATCTTAACAGGAAAAAAGTTTAAAGTTATCCATTTAATTATTAAAGATAACTATAAGGCATTATGTGAAGATGCCTTGCTAGCTCAGAGAACAGAAAAATAAGGACAGTCAAAGAAAGAAAAAAGCATGAATCAACTCATAAATGACCTTCAGAGAATTTATCTTCTTACATGCTATTAAGATGGTGAGAATCATTCTCATCTCATTTTTTAATCTACATTAAGAATGAGAGCTAAGTCATAATAGGACCTACTAAGTGGTAGGCCAAGAAAAGATGCTTGCACATGTGAGAAAAAAAAATGTGTGTATATTTATGTACTTAGAAAAAACTCATTGGGGCTTCTCTGGTGGCGCAGTGGTTAAGAATCCGCCTGCCAATGTAGGGGACACAGGTTCAAGCCCTGGTCCGGGAAGATCCCACATGCCGTGGAGCAACCAAGCCCGTGCACCACAACTACTGAGCCTGCGCTCTAGAGCCTGCGAGCCACAACTACTGAGCCCATGTGCCACAACTACTGAATCCTGTGTGCCTAGAGCCCGTGCTCCACAACAAGAGAAGCCACCGCAGTGAGAAGCGCACACACCGCAACGAAGAGTAGCCCCTGCTCGCCGCAACTAGAGAAAGCCCACGTGCAGCAACAAAGACCCAATGCAGCCAAAAATAAAAAAATAAATAAAATAAATTTATTTTAAAAAATCTCATTGGTTCACTCAAAATAATATTAATCATTTTGGAAAGTGATTGTATTTATATTATTGTACTTAAACCTGCTTTTTTGTTCATTTTCATTTCTTCAGAATGACACTGCCACCTGTATCAGGAAACTTACAGCTGAATAAAGAGCTGCTCATTTTAATAATCACCATGTGTGTTTCCTCATGCAGGTCCACAACACATCTGTAGGTACAAATGTTGAGCTGCAAACATTTCCGAGGGAGGCTATACAAATAAGAACTTGGACTCTGGGAAGAGAGTGATGTATTTAAATCTTAATTTGGCCTCCTGGGCAGGTTAATGTAATGGAACATTACTAAACTTCAATTTTCTTGTGTGAAATATAGAAGTAATGATAGATAGTTGCCTTGAGAGGTAAATGAGGGAATATATATATATATATATATATATTTAACTTCCTATTTTATATTGGAGTACAGTTAACAATGTTGTGATAGTTTCAGGTGTACAGCAAAGTGATTCAGTTCTATTCTTTTTCAAATTCTTTTCCCATTTAGGTTGTTACATAATATTGAGCAGAGTTCCTTGTGCTGTACAGTAGGTCCTCATTGGTTATCCATTTTAAATATAGCAGTGTGTACATGTCAATCCCAAACTTCCTAACTATCCCTTCCCCCAACCCTTCCCCCCTGGTCCATAAGTTCATTCTCTAAGTCTGTGAGTCTGTTTCTGTTTTGTAAGTTAGTTCATTTATATATTTCTTATTTTTATTTTTTTATTGACGTATAGTTGATTTACAATGTTGTGTTAGTTTCTGCCGTGTAGCAAAGTGATTCAGTTGTACATATATATACATTCTCTATTTAAAATTTATTTATTTATTTTTGGCTGCATTGGGTCTTTGTTGCTGTGCACGGGCTTTCTCTAGTTGTGGAGAGCGGGGGCTACTCTTTGTTGTGGTGCATGGACTTCTCATTGCAGAGTATGGGCTCTAGGTGCACGGGCTTCAGTAGTTGTGGCCTGTGGGCTCTAGAGCGCAGGCTCAGTAGTTGTGGCACACAGGCTTAGTTGCTCTGCAGCATGTGGGATCTTCCCAGACCAGGGCTCAAACCCGTGTTCCCTGCATAGGCAGGCAGATTCTTAACCACTGTGCCACCAGGGAAGCCCTGTACATTCTTTTTAAATATTATTTTCCGTTATGGTTTATCTCAGGATATTAAATATAGTTCCTGGTGCTATACAGTAGGACCCTGTTGTTTATCCATTCTATATATAATAGTTTGCATCTACTAACCCCAAACTCCCAATCCATCCCTCCACCAACAACCCTCCGCCCTTGGCAACCACAAGTCTGTTCTCTATGTCTGTGAGTCTGTTTCTGTTTTGTAGATAAGTTCATTTGTGTCTATTTTATATTCCACATATAAATAACCTCATATGATATTTGTCTTTCTCTCTCTGATGTACTTCACTTAGTATAATCTCTAGGTCCATCCATGTTGCTGCAAATGGCATTATTTCATTCTTTTTTATGGCTGAGTAGTATTCCATTGTATATATGTACCACATCTTCTGTATCCATTCATCTGTCGATGAACATTTAGGTTGTTTCCATGTCTTGGCTATTGTGAATAGTGCTGCTATGAACATTGGGGTGCATATATTTTTTGGAATTATAGTTTTGTCCAGATATATACCCAGGAGTGGGATTTCTGGATCATATGGCGACTCTATTTTTAGTTTTTTGAGGAACCTCCATACCGTTTTCCATAGTGGCTGCACCAATTTACATTCCCACCAATAGTGTAAGAGGGTTCCCTTTGAGAGAGTATATTTAAAGTGCTTATCTGGCATAGTATGTGATCGGTTGTAAGAATAATACTTATTATTAAAATAATACACAGATAAAGTCTTATAGACTGTGAGGCAGTAGTGGTGTCTGTTTTCTGAAAATTTTTACAAAAAATTCGAATTATGAATTTCTAAGTATAATAAAATAAAAGACTTAGTCAGGCAACCACATTTACCCCAGCTTTTTATTTTGAAAAATTTCAAACATGCAGAAAACTTTCCAGAGTATTACAATGACCACCATATATTCACCACAATTCACCTACTGTTCATTTTTTGCCACATTAGCTCTATCTCTCCCTCCTCATGTTTAAATGCGTCTGCATGAATCTCCTAAAATCAGGGACATTCTCCCACATACCCTCAGTGTAAAGATCACTTTCAAGATGCCTAACGTGGATGTGCTACTATTGTGTAACAGATCATTCATATTCAAATTTTCCCAATTGCCGTAATGTTCTTTACAGCTGTTTCATTTTATTTTCACTTTCATTTTATTTTTATTTTCATTTTAATAATGTTCTTTATAACTTTTTATTTTATTTTCATTTGATCTTGTAACTGTCTTATTTTTTTTTATTTGTGTTATTTGACACTAATCAAGGATCATTATTTGCATTTAATTGTCATGTTTCTTTTGTCATTTTTTTAAATAGATCTTTACTGGAGTATAATTGTTTCACAATACTGTGTTAGTTTTTGTTGCACAGCAAAGCGAATCAGCCATATGCATACACATGTCCCCATAGCCCCTCCCTCTTAAAACTCCCTCCCATCCTCCCTATCCCACCCCTCTAGGTCACTGCAAAACACTGAGCTGATCTCCCTGTGCTATGCTGCTGCTTCCCAGCAGCCAACTGTTTTACATTCAGTAGTGTATATATGTTGATGCTACTCTCACTTCGCCCTAGCTTCACCCTCCCACCCCATGTCCTCACGTCCATTCTCTATGTCTACCTCTTTATTCCTGCCCTACAACTAGGTTCATCAGTACCTTTTTCTTCTTTTTCTTAGATTCCATATATATGCATTAGCATACGGTATTTGTTTTTCTCTTTCTGACTTACTTCACTCTGTATGACAGACTCTAGTTCCATCCACCTCACTACAAATAACTCAATTTTGTTTCTTTTTATGGCTGAGTAATATTCCATTGTATATATGTGCCACATCTTCTTTATCCATTCATCTGTCAGTGGACATTTAGGTTGCTTCCACATTCCTGGCTATTGTAAATAGTGCTGCAGTGAACATTGTGGTGCATGTCTCTTTTTGAATTATGGTTTTCTCAGGGTATATGTGCAGTAGTGGGATTCCTGGGTCATATGGTAGTTCTATTTTTCGTTTTTTAAGGAATCTCCATACTGTTTTCCATAGTGGTTGTATCAATTTACATTGCAACCAACAGTGCAGGAGGGTTCCCTTTTCACCACAACCTTTCTAGCACTTATTGTTTGTAGATTTTTTGATAATGGCCATTCTGACTGGTGTGAGGTGATACCTCATTGTAGTTTTGATTTGTATTTCTCTAATAATTAGTGATGTTGAGCAGCTTTCCATGTGCCTCTTGGCCATCTGTATGTCTTCCTTGGTGAAATGTCTATTTAGGTCTTCTGCCCATTTTGTAACTGGATTGTTTGTTTTTTTGATATTGAGCTCCATGAGCTGTTTGTATATTGTGAAGATTAATCCTTTGTCTGTTGTTTCATTTGCAAATATTTTCTCCCATTCTGAGGGTTGTCTTTTTGTCTTGTTTATGGTTTCCTTTACTGTGCAAAAACTTTTGAGTTTAATTAAGTCCCATTTGTTTATTTTTGTTTTTATTTCTGTTACTCTAGAAGGTGAGTCAAAAAAGATCTGTCATTCTCATTCTAGAAAATTCTCAGCATGTTTTTCTCTTCTTTCATGACAGTTGATTTGAGGTCTGTAGGTCGGTTGTATCACAGATTGTCCCTCAGTTTGACTGTCTGACTGTTTCCTGGGTCCCAGATTCAGGTTCACATTCTTGGCCAGATGCTCTGGGTACCACATAGCTGGTGCTGTTTCTGTCTCAGTGCCTCAGGTGGCGAGTACTCAATGTCTCACTCCTTGTGAGCTTCAGTTTGATATCTTGGAGTGCCCACCAGACTTTATGATAACTTAGGCTCCCATGTTCCCCTCCTAATTAATAAATAATCTATGAAGAGACACTGTGAATTTATATGTCCTGTTCTCCAGCAACTTTTCACTTTGTGGTTTTACTATCAAATTGTGATCTTAGCCTGAATCAATTATTAATATACGGTTGCAAAGTGGTGACTTTTCTAATTGTACCATTCCTTCTGCATTTATTAGTTGGCATTCTTCCATAAAGAAGAGTCCTATCCCTCATTTTAGAATCACTACGGACCCCCAGACTTTTTAAATTATGATTAAATGTGTTAGAGCGTATTTAATATGTACAATACAGGTATGCCAATGTTTTTTTAGGCCTAGAATATTAGAACTGTGTGTTGTCCCTGCTGTGGACTATCCCCAATTCAAAGCTACAGTGGTAGCAATGGGCAGGTGTATATTAGATTCTTCGTAAGGATTTTTAAACTTGATGTTATTTTTAAAGAAAAATTTATGCTTTGTTGTTAATAACATGTTGGGATATTAACACTGCTACCATTCTTCATATCAATAGATGCCTAACTTAATTAGCATTTAAATATAAATCTCCATCAAATGTA
Source organism: Lipotes vexillifer (assembly GCF_000442215.2). Taxonomy (NCBI): domain Eukaryota; kingdom Metazoa; phylum Chordata; class Mammalia; order Artiodactyla; family Lipotidae; genus Lipotes; species Lipotes vexillifer. The sequence goes on along the minus strand of NW_006774406.1, from coordinate 498,005 downwards.
ATGCTGTATAGGATAGAAAACTATTTCCTTTGTTTATGGCAATGTAAAACACAAAGGTTAGGGACTAGTACCAGAGCCCAGAGGCTTCATTTGTTTAGCCTAAACATAAAAAATGGCACATTAAATAAAAAGTTATTATATGCTTTGGAATTCTTCCTTGGAATGGTTATTTGTTTTGGTGAGGAAAAAAAATAGGTTTTTGACCCAAGCGTCGAGATATGTACTGGGTTTCTCTTTGCAGGGCTCTTAGGTTTTGAATTACTGCTCTAGAAAAGTTCCCAATTCTATTATGAGGTTTTCCGAGCCTCATAGTTTAGAATGAAGGGTCATTATTAAGTCTGCTGTGTAACAAATCACTCTTTCTTTGTAAGAAATCTGTTTTTCCTATCTGATTACTTTTAAGATTTTCTCTTTGTTTTGCTTTTCTAAAATCTTACTACAATGTGTCCAGTTATGAAATCATTTTTATTTAACCTTGTGCTTGAATATTGCTGCTTTTCCTTCATCTAGTCTTTCTTCTGAAACTCTTTACATGGGATCATCTTATTTTTTCCTCCATGTCACTCATGTCCCTGTATTTTCTCCCTCTTTGCTGCTCTCTGTACAATATTCTGTATAAATTTTTTCTCTCTCTCTACTTATTATGTCTCTTTATCTCTGTCTCATTGACTACGTTTTCTTCTTAGTTTCAATTTAGATCTTTTCATATGCCTTTCTTTTCCTTAGTAACTTGTTTTCCTAGTATTTTATTTTCTCCTTCAGAGAATTTCAGTTCTTTTAGGTTTGTAATTATTTTAAAGTAATTTCTGTTCTATTCTTCCTTAAATTCTTGAGATATTTTTTCTAATCAAAGTGGATCATCTCCTTAAACATTTTATCTTTGTGGTTTTTCTGGGGGAGTATCCCTCCAGAGCAGTTTGCTTTTGCTTTGTCCACCATCCCAAATGTATCACCATCCAGGAACTAACTTTTATGTTAATTTCCTGGCTTGGATTTCATTGAACCAGAAGTGGTGCTTTAAACTCCTGTGAAGCCTAGATCAGACTCTCCAGGGACACTTTTGTCCATAGGAAGATCAGAAGGAAACAATATCTGTCTTACCATCTCCCTCTGAGAGGTAAAAGATATTTCCACCCTTTTATTAAGAGGACCACCATTTGAAGATCCTATCTTAATGTGGGTTTCTCAGTCCTCATACTTTGGCTTAGGCAGCCCAAGGTCTGCCTATGTCCCCTTCCCAGGTGGGCACTCCAGCACAAGTCCCAAGATTATGAAGGCTGAACTACCCCTCCCCCACCCCATCCCGCTGAGCATTAACAATGCACTTACTGTTCCCATTTCTGGATCCAAGCTCATGCCCAACACTGAGGGGTATCTCTTTCTTTCTCAAGAGTGCAGCTTTGTATATAACAATGTTTGTTATTTGTTTTTTACAGAATTTCCAGGTGTTTTTAGACAAAGGTCTTTTAAATGATCAAGTCAGACATATTGTTGCACTGGAATTCTTATCTCATACTTTATAACTGATCTTTATTTCCCCTTGAAATATACAGTAAGTAGTGGCATAATTATGCCATGTAACCTTGTTCAGGGCTGAGGAATGTGAATGGAATTCTTCTGGGTGAAGCTTCCTTCACTTTCCTGATGATAAGAAGATGAATGTTCCCTTTCTTCCTGCTTGGAACTTTAAGCAACGCATGGAGGTAGAGTAGCTATGCTGGAGTCAGGACAGTGAAGGCAGTTTCCTAAAGATGGTAAAGCAGGAAGACAGAGGAGCTTGGCTCCTTTTTATTTGCATATGCATGATGAATAATGATGCTGAACACCTTTTCATGTGCTTGTTGGCCATTTATATATGTATCTTGGAAAAATACCTGTTAAAATATTTTGCCCATTTTTAATTGGGTTATTTGTCTTTTTATTATTGGGATATAGAGTTCTTCATGTATATTGAATAGTAGACCCTTAGCAGATATACAACATGCAAATATTTCCCCCCATTATGTGGGTTGTCTTTTCAGTTTCTTGATAGTGTTCTTTGAACCCCAAAAGTTGTTAATTTTAATGGAGTTCAATTTATTTATTCTTTGATTGCTTGTTTTATTGTTGTCATATTTAAGAAGCTGCTACCTAATGCCACGTATGAAGATTTAGGTCTTTGTTTTCTTCTAAGGGTTTTATATTTTTATCTCCTACATTTAAATCTTTGATCTTTTTTGAATTAATTTTTGTTTATGGTGTGAGTTAGGGGTCTAAATTCATTCTTTTATATCTAGCTATCAGTGTCTCAGCACCATTTGTTGAAAAGATTATTCTTCCCTCATTGAATGATCTTGGCACCCTTGTCAAAATCACTTGACTAGGTCTTTGGGTTTGTTTCTAGACTGTTCTATTCCTTGATCTATGTCTATCCTTGTGGCCAATACCACATGGTTTTGGTGACTGTTGCTTTGAAGTAGGTTTCAGGATCAGGAAGTGTGAGTCCTTTTCACTCGTTCTTTTTTAAGATAGTTTTTCCTATATTTCCATATGAATTTTAGGATCACCTTTTTATTTCTGTAAATAAGGAAGTTGAAATTTTGATAGGGATTGCGTTTATTCTATAGATCAACTTGAGGAATATTGCCATTTTAGTAATTTTAAGTCTTCTAATCCATGAACACAGGATACCTTTCAATTTTTAAATTTCTTTCAACAATGTTTTGTAGTTTCACTATCCTCATTTCTTCTTGCATCATGGCTCTTCCATCTGGGATTTTTTTCCTTTTCTTTAAATAGTATCCTTTAGGATTTTCTTTCCTGAGGATCTGCTGTTAAACTCTCAATTTTTGCTTGTTTGAAAATACTTTATTTTTGGTCATTACTGTTATTGAATTCTAAGTTGACAGTCATTTTCTCTTAGCATGCTGAAGATATTATTTTATAATATTTTTCTTCCTTTGCTGCCTCTGTTGTCAGTCTAATTGTCATTCGTTCTATGTGAGCTTGAGCCTTTCCTCTTTCCCATACAATTTAGAATCAATTTTTTAAGTTAAAATAAATACTTATGGAATATTGTTTGAAAGTGCAATTTATCTATAGCTAAGCCTGGAGAAAAGTAACATATTTACAATACTACGTATTCCTTTCAATGAAATATGATATTGTCCATAATATCTTTTAGTAAAGTTTTGTAATTATCCACATATTGTCCTTGTTCATTCTTTTTTAGATTTTCCTCAGGTATTTACATTCTTGATGCTATTAAAATTGCTATCTATTTTTAAATTTCATTTTGTATTTTTTTTTTCTGATGCATGGAAGTAAAATTGACTTTTTATATTTCTCTTATATTCAGCAACTTGTTATACTAATATTTCTAATTATTTGTACAGCTAGAGAGAAGTTTCTATATAGTTATCCACATCATTTGAAAACAGTAGCAATTAATGATACTTTCTTTAATGCGCATGCATTAGGTTTATTTTTCTTATTGTGTTAGGAATTTCAGTTTAATGTATAATAGAACTGACAAATTTAGACATTTTTATCTGCTGAGTTTAAAGAACTGCTTTTAACATTTCTTTGTAGCATTTATTTAATTTCCATTTTGTATATAATGAGATGTTGTGGCACAGAAAAGGCAAACAATTCGTTTTATTTCACTCCTCCGATTTTGGAGTTGGTAATGGGATCTGGAATTCTGAAGTACTGCCTTCTTTAACCTCATCATATTCAGCCTCATGATATTTAACCCCATCAATATTTTCTTGTCTGTAGAAAGCAAAACAGGTTTTTTTTTTTTTGATTTACATTATTGTTTGGGGCCTGGGATAAACTTAACGACTGTCAAGATTACTGGGTAGCACAGAATGTAAATATTTGAACAGCAGCAGCAGCCACAAGAAAGTGATATTTATCTTCCTTTCAGAGAATTAAAAGGGTGCCCTTGTTTATTAGAGCATTTTTTTAAAGGTCATAACCTTATTATCACGTTAACAAGATTTTAAGTAGAGATCACCTATACTTTTTAAAGTGTAACTTAAAAAATGTAGTTGGGGCTTCCCTGGTGGCGCAGTGGTTGAGAGTCCGCCTGCCGATGCAGGGGACAAGGGTTCGTGCCCCGGTCCAGGGGGGATCCCACATACCGCGGAGCGGCTGGGCCCATGAGCCATGGCCGCTGAGCCTGCGCGTCCGGAGCCTGTGCTCCGCAACGGGAGAGGCCACAACAGTGAGAGGCCCGCGTACCGCAATAAATAAATAAATAAATAAAAATGTAGTTGAATCTGAACTAACAATGGTACTCCTAGAAAAATAAATAAATAACCCCAATCTGTTTAAATGGGAGTTTATTTTATGATAAATAGGGACCTAGGGACATGTAATCAACATTTGAATATGTTCCTCATACAAACCTTACTTAAGCATAAAATACCATGATGAAACTAAGAGGCTTAATTTATTATAGTGACATAACTTGACATACATTTTAAATTAATTCTTTTCTACCTTCAAGTACAAAGCACATAACATGTTTTTTTCCCATCAGGTAGCTAGTAAGTTTCCACTAACTCATTTATCATATGTATACAAGCATATAGAGCAAGGTATGTGGAAAGTTTGAGATAATCCTTTAGAGACTCCCATGTTCTCTTCAACGCAGAATCTTAGCAACCCAGTTTGCTGATAGCCTCCTGGCTTTGGCTAAAAACCATTTAGAAAACTATGGAGAACTTCAATTAATGCCCTTCCTGAATATGCTTGGCTATTATTCTAATTTTTGAACTAACTTCCTATATTTCATTGTTGCAATTGCCACATTGACACAGTTACAGAGATAGTTGCATCTGTATAGCAGAAAGCAAGTGGGCTACTTACCAGATGAGGGATCACACTTACCTTCAACTGAAAAACTGAAAGAATAAGTCATGTTCTCAGATGTTGAGAGCTGTCTCTATGAGACAGAGTGGAGGGTGATTGGTGCCGAGGTCAAGTCCACTCTAAGAAAGGGATTTCGTTTATCTGGGGGTCCATGTTTTCATATTCTTGCACACCATTTGGAACTAGTAATAAAAAGTATTTATTCTTTCCAACTATTTAGGTAGGTGAGAATTGTTACTCAATGCCAATTTTATTCTGGCACACGTCTGCACTGTGTGCCAGAAATCCTCATTTCAAATGACACAGTGTGGTAAACATTGAGTCAAAAGACTCTGTCCACTGTGACCTTAATGTATGGGAAGACAGAACTGTTCAGATTGGAAGCCCTATCATAAAACTACTCCATTAATAGGTATACGTACCTGAGCCAGTATCTACTCCTCTTATGTTTATAAAGACTCTAAATTATTGACTGTAAATATTTTTTCTGCCATCTTACAACATCTGTGCAGCACAAATCATTAATCACTTTTCCTGCAAGGTGTCGCCTCGAGCGCTGGTGTCAGCCTAGCATCCTGCTCCTTAAGGACCTGCTCCTGGTATCACAGTGAATGCCACCTCCGTACTTTCATATTACACCTGCTGTAAGTGCTCTTGGGTTATGCTTCCTGGTCCCATCCTCAAGGAAGTTCATCTCAAAATCCCAATGTACTTGCTCAGTTTGGGCATGTCTGACTGTCAACAGTGGCTGCTAAAGACTGGATTCTGTGCCCTAAAACATGCAGTTCCAAGTTCTGCTGGTATTGACATCAGTTTGGCAGTCTAGATGGAAGGGACTGCTGCATGCTTATTTGAATGACATACAGGATGGCCTCTTATTCTCTAGAAATTAACCTACTGGCAAAATAGTTCTTCCTTGTATACATGAAGTTTTGTAATCCTGATAATCCCTTTATCAAAATGTCAACTGCCTAGGGTAAGAGAATGAGTGCAAAGAAATGAATGAAAGAATGAATGAAGGAAAGAATGCATATGGCTGATTCACTTCAGTGTGCAACAGAAACGAACACGGTATTGTGAAGCGATTATACTCCAATAAAGATCTATTACAAAGTAATAATCAATGTGGTCCATGATAAGTATATGCAGAGAAAACTCTGAACAAATTCTACCCATTATTGATGTTTGGTTCTATGTAGTGATGGATGGTTGATGGATGGTTCTATGTAAGAGAAGAAAGAGGACGCTCCAGAGGTGAGAAAGGGATGTCTGATCTCAAAACAAGAGACTTCTTGGTTGCTCTGAAGACCAAAAGGAGGGATCATAATTACAACATCAGAAACTGCTGTTGAAGAAATGACTATTAACTGCAGGGTTCACGAGTAGAAGGGACCTAAATTATGAACAAAGTTTTCTGTGTTATTGATGCCCAGCGTTGATATTTTTTAGCTTGTGGCCCTTCAAAATATTATGAGCAAAGGATGCCTAGAAAGAATGTGCTTTGTCAGCATTTTGGGGGCATGTTGTTGGTGTTAGAGTTATTTTGAGGATCCTCAGGATGGCTTGGTTTGTTGGCAGTGTAGGGACTGTTGAGGAATGAAACTGTTGGAATGATGCTAAGAAGCTGGGACACCCTAGCACAGCATGGCCTGTTTTCTTGGTATATGTGACTAAGTTCCCGCCCAGAAAGGCTGAAACCAAAAACCACATTTTCCCAACCTGCCAAGGCTGATTATTATTACCTGTAAATATTTGCCAGTTTGTTCAGTAAACATTGAAATGCCTTATTCTTTGGATTTACATATTTTTATAAATAGGGAGAAATACTTTTGACGTGTGCTTGCACCATTTATATTTCTCCTTTTGGATTTGTCTTCATGTCTGACCGATGTTCCCATAGGTGCATTTCTGATTTTTCTTTCATTTATTGATCTCTTTTTAATTCCTAAATTTTTTTATTCATTATGCTACTTAATTTGCATATATGACAAATTATAATTCCTGATTCATTATTTACCCTTTAATTTGGAAGGCAGCTATGCTCACCACTATACTCCCAATGCCATACCTACCCTTTAATTTGGTTTAAGGTAGTTTATGATGAAAAGTCAAATTTTATCAAGTTTTCTTTATGCTTGCATTTCTTAAGTTCAGCCTTAGAAAATCCCATAAGTAAAAGATACTCTGTTTCTCAGAATGTACAAAATCACCACTATTTTCTTCTTGCCATGTGATACCTACTTTCTAAGTGTTACAGGATGTGTCTAGTTATAAAAAGAGTGGAGTAGATCATTCTTTTACTAAATTTTTTTCCATTGACAAAGATGAGTAGGAATAATTGCTCTCCATGTGTAGTGATGACATAATATAAGAGAAGGGCAAGCTCTGTTTCCAAGCACAGAGCAGTATTCAGACTACTGCATTTTAGGGCAGGCGGGTGGGAAAGGACAGTTCCACACAAAGACGGGCACACGTTGTGCCCACCTTCAGCCTTCTTGAACCATTTATGTAGTTGGTCCTAAAGGACTGATTCTTGAAAAATTATGCTAGGTCAATATGAATAACTTCATATTTCAAGATTACTCACTCTTAATCAAGCCAAAGATTCTGATGTTTATCTGTCTCTGTTCGTAGAACGAAGAAAGAACAATTAGAAAGAACAATTAGAAAGAAAAAAAAAAAACTCTTAAAAAAATTTATTTATTTTTGTCTGTGTTGGGTCTACGTTGCTGCGTGCAGACTTTCTCTAGTTTCAGTGAGTGGGAGCTACTCTTCGTTGTGGTGCATGGGCTTCTCATTGCAGTGGCTTCTCTTGTTGTGACACACGTGCTCTAGGCGCATGGGCTTCAGTAGTTGTGGCACAGGGGCTCAGTAGTTGTGACACACAGGCTTAGTTGCTGCGTGGCATGTGGGATCTTCCCGGGCCAGAGCTCAAACCCACATCCCCTGCATTGGCAGGCGGATTCTTAACCACTGTGCCACCAGGGAAGTCCACCCCAAAAACCTCTTTGAAAACAATTGTCATGAAAATAATAGCCATATAATAAATGTTCATATCAATATCATCATTTCATTTTAACCCAAGTGTATTGAAAGTAAGCTAAAAATATAAATCTATTAATTCAGTCAACATATACTGAACAAGAACCAATTAGGGTCCTCTTCCTGATTTCATAGAGATTATATTCTCACTCTAGTGTTGGGTGACAGGTCACACAAAAAATTAATGAACAGGAAAAATTTAAATAGTTTTGATAAGTGCTCTGGAAATAATTAAAATACAGTCATGTGACATAAAGTGACAGTTGGTGTAATGGTCAGGGAAAGCATCTCAGAGGAGGTGACATTTAAACTAAGATCTGGGTGGCAAGAACCACGATTTTTCCTCCTTCTCTTATTCCCAGTAAAGGAACTTACCCTTCTTATAATTCAATAATATAAAATCACTAAGGGGACTATTAAAATACCTAGAATATTGAAAGAATAAATGTTTATTTGGGACATTTGTCTTCTATTATATTTTCTGTATAATTATGTCAGTTATTTGTAATTATATTAATAATCCTTAAATTCATGTCTATCATTGATAAACTTTATGCTTTTTAAAATTAGGTTTATATTAATCTGGAATTTTAAAAATATTCCAAATCAAAATATAAGGGATTAGAGAAGGGCCATGCTTATGTACCTGTCATGTTACAGGGAAATTATAGACAGATCCTGCTAAATTTAGGAAATCAGTACAAATGAATCATATGGTTTTGGGTTTTAAGGTAAGGGCAATGACCATTAGAAACATGAAATGTATAACTTTTAAAATCATCAAAATGAAATTCAGTTAGTCTAATGGAAACAAGATAAAAGAAGAAACAACAACAAAAGTAAAGTAGAATAAATGGAAAGTATGATTTGCAGTGGTAGAAATAACTCTGAAATTATAAATAATGAGAATATATATAAATAAGTTAAACTCACCAGAGACTCTAGGATTGGATTTTTAAAAAATTGAACAACATATTTTATATAAAAAGCACTATTTGAAAAAAGTTCCTCTGGATACATGCAAAATATTTTTTGAGACATTCATGATAATTTGAAGTTGCAGGCAATTTAGGGTGTATTGATGGAGTTTTTGAGCAAATGTTGTGGATGGATACCATGCGGTACCATCCAGCCGTGTGAAGCCACAGATTAGATGTATATTGAGCACATTCAAGGTATAGAGTGGAGTGAGAAGAGTGAAAAAAAAAATGTGTGCACAATAGAATTTATATAAATTAAAAGTCTCCATAGGGCTTCCCTGGTGGCGCAGTGGTTGAGAATCTGCCTGCTAATGCAGGGGACACGGGTTCGAGCCCTGGTCTGGGAGGATCCCACATGCCACGGAGCAACTAGGCCCGTGAGCCACAACTACTGAGCCTGCGCGTCTGGAGCTTGTGCTCCACAACAAGAGAGGCCGCGACAGTGAGAGGCCCACGCACCGCGATGAAGAGTGGCCCCCACTCGCCGCAACTAGAGAAAGCCCTCGCACAGAAACGAAGACCCAACACAGCAAAAATAAATAAATAAATTACTAACCTCCTACCCCCAACATCTAAAAAAAAAAAAAGTCTCCATAAGCAAAATAACATATACAAACAGAAAGATACAAGTTAAAAATATTTAAATATTTGCTCTCATAAATTTGACAACTTGGAAGAAATGGACCATTTCCTTGAAACAAAGAACTACCTATACTTAAAGATGAAATAGGTAGTCTAAATAGTCCTATAACGATGAATTAAATTTAATTTATAATTTAAAAGCTGGGATAAAAGAAGAGCCCAGGTCCAGATGGTTATTCTGGAGAATTTCACCCAAAAAATAACCTCAATTTCACAAAATCACAGAATCACAGAGAGTGTATGAGGACCTAACAATTCCCAGCAGCTCATTCTCTGTGATCAGTGTTAACCAGTAAACCCAGACAAAGACAGCATAAAGCAAGGTAACATTGACTAATAACTCTCATGAATGGAGATGCAAGATCCTCAACAGGATACTAGACATTCAATTCAGCAATGGATAAAAAGAATTAAATACTATAATCAAGTGGAATGTGTAAGCCTACTCAATATTTGAAATTTAATGTCATCTACTGTATTCACAGTCTGAAGAAGAAAAGTTATATAATCATATCAATTGACACAGAAGAAGCATTTCACAAAATGTAACATATTTATAATGAAAGCTCTCAGCAAACTAGAAATATAGGAAACTTCCTAAACTTGATTTTTTTAAAAAAGTCTGTTGAAAAAAAAGAGCGAATATCATACTTAAAGTGCAAGACTGGATGCTTCCCTATAATATAGTGTACATGGTAAGCTCTCACTACTCTTATTAAACACAGTCCCGAAAGATCTAGTTGACACAAGGCAAGAAAAAGAAAAGGCATATATATTAGAAAATTTTTCTCTATTTACAGATTATTTGATGATTTTAACATTAAAAATCCTGGGAAACCTACAAAGAAAAAAAATATCTTGCAGAACTAACAAAAAATTGAATGAGATTGCAGAATATAAGATCAAAACACAAAAATGCAACAGCATGGATGGATCTGAGGGCATGTGCTAAGTGAAATAAGTCAGATAGAGAAAGACAAATATTCTATAAGCTTACAGAAATGAGGGATCTAAAAACCGAAACTCATGGAAATATAAAGTAGAATGGTGGTGACCAGGGCTTGGGGAAATGGGGAGATGTTGGTCAAAGAGCACAGATTTCCAATTAGAAGATGATTAAGTTCTGGAAATTTTAGGCACAACATTTTGATTATAGTTAATAATAATGTATTATATACCTGAAAGTTTTTAAGAGAATAGATCTTACATGTTCTCACCACAAAAAAAGGAATGGTAATTATGTGACATGATGAAGGTATTAGCTAACACTGTTGTGGTAATCATTTTGCAATAAAAGCATATCAATTCAGCACACAGTACACCTTAAACTTACACAATGTTATATATCAATTACATCTCAATAAAGCTGGAAATCATTTTAATTAAGAAATAAAACATATTTAGAAATGTAAATATATTTAGATTATATTTAGAAAGTAAACATATTTAGATTATATTAGCATATACTAATATTTCTATAGATTTTAGGCAGATAGCTATATGCTATCTATATAATATATTGCATTATGTATAGTGATATAATATTTATGTGTAAATAACATAGCATATATTGTTTTAATATTGTTGTATGTTATATTGTATTAAATAAATGGTATTTCTGTATAGTTAATTAGTCTGCCCCATGAAAAAGCACATACCGCAAAAAAAAAAAAAAAAAAGCAGAGAGTGTATAGTGGATAATGGTGCAAAAAAGAAGTGTAACAAAGTTGGATCCCTAATCACAGATGTTGTGATAGGTGCAATATCTTTGCAGATCAATATAGCCTCTGAAATTCATATGTGGCCACATGCATTCTTTTTAACTCATAACCAGAAAGAGGATCAAAGCAGTTTGCATTCCCTTAAAATACCCAACAGTATATATTTATTGTCTTGCCCCAGGGCCATGTCTTTCCTCTGTGACTTGTGCTCTCTGTCCTAATATAGGCTGAAAGGAACCTAATTTTCTGGATATTCTGCAGAACATAACATGTGTTCACTGTATCAGTTGACCTCAGAGTAACAGAGGTGTCCTTATATAAGACCCTAAAATATATCCCCCCAAAATGATATATTGATGCATTTTAAAGCATTAAAATTAAAAGACAAACATGACTGTAATTTCATTATCACAATTATTTAATTTCAGGGAATGAGAGAGAAGTATACCAAGTCCTTAAAGATTGGTTTGGTTCTATTTCTTAAGTAAAATGGCTGGTACTTGCTGTTTTTACTATCAGTATTATTATTTAAATTGTGCATTCATGTGTTAAATTGTCATTTTATGTATGATGCATTGCTCATTAATTTTTTATGATCTGGAAGAGCTGATAAGTGAACATAAAATTAAATCATATAAAAATGAATGGTACATCAAAAGCAATAAAAAGGAGTTTGACATTATTGGAAACAGAGATCTGAAGGACAGGTTTTAGATATTCAAGCAAAATGGAGTAGAGAAGAACATAATGTTTAAACAGTTAAGAGAAAAATATGAAGATATGGCCCAAAATATCAATATCTGCTGTTGTAAACGCAGTAGAACAAATGGAAAATAAACATGTTTTAAACACATAAAGGAAAACTTCCCTGATATAGAGGAAGAGAGAATAAAAGATACAAAGATACAGGATAATGAACATCAGTAGATAAATTAGTAAAATTACTGGACTTTAAAGAAATAATTGTATTGGCATCTGAACAGAATATTAGGTTAGTCTCATACTTTTTCACTGCTGTATTAAATGATGAGATAATAATTAAGTTCCTAAAATTCTGATGAAAGACACTTTTATCCAGAAAGTTGCCATTTAAGAATCAAACCAAGAGACACAAATTCTCAAACATTAAATAATTAAGGACTTGTAGCATCTGTTAATCTACTTCTAGAAAAATTCTTGTTGAGAATAAATGCCAGTCAACACAAAAGTTGACTGGCAAAGCTATGATTAAGAGATTATTAGGATTTAATAATTTTCATATGAAACAGGCTAAGAACTGTGAAACTATGGTTAAATAATGGAATATAAATGTTATAAATCTGCATATTATAATAGTGATGATAACATAACTAACTATGAATCTGCAGGGGATAGAGAAATGGGAAATAGGTTATCTTACTTCTTTCTTAATGGAATAATGTTCATATCCATGAGAACAGGGAAATGAAGATGATTTAAATTTAGCCAGTGGTGGCTAGTGTTACATTTTACCAGTTGGGGAAGAGTTTAGTCACACATTCTATACTTTATAAAAATTATTTCTGTCAAGTATTCTGCTTTTTAGCCTAAATAATTATACTTACATAGCTACTAATTATTTGTTTTCCAAACATTTTTATTGAAATATATCTAACCTACTGAAAAGCCCAAATCATACATATACAAGTTGATGAATTATACAAAGTGAAAATATCAATGAGACCACCACTAACTAGGTCAAGAAATAGAGCAATACTAGAATCCTAGAAGTCTCTTTTTGTCCCTTTCCAACCACATCCCCCTACCTCCTTCCCAAATGTAGCAGCTAAGCTGACTTCCAACATCACAAAGTTTTGGAAATTTATGTAGAGAAAAAGAAACTGCTTTATGGCTTGCTACTTTTGCCCAGGGATATGCTGGTGTTGTCAGTCTTTTCCACTTTACCTGTTGTGGCTCAAATTAGCAATTCCCTGATGACTCATGAAGTTTCCCAATTCTTTTTGTTTATCCGCTATTTGGATATGTTCTTTTGTGAATGACTATTCATGTCTTATCGCGTTTTTTCATCATCTATTTGTTATATTGGTTTGAAGAAGTTCTTTATATTTTCAAGATACAAGCCTTCTGTGGGTTTTATGTATATTAAATATCTTCTCCCACTTGGTGTCTTGCCTTGTTACTTCATGGTGTTCCCTTTTGATTACACTTAATTTTGGATCAGTGCATTTATCAACATCTTTTCTTACAGTGATTTTTGTGTCCTTTTGAAGAAAACTTTGACTAGTCCATGTTTGCAGAGATATTCTCATATCTTCAAGAAGCTTCATTCTTTTGCCTTTCACATACTGTACTAACATCTAATTGGAATGGAGGTTTGTGAAGGAGGTATTGAAATAGGAGTTTGAAGGTGTAAGGGCTGATATTTTTAACAGCTTTATTGAGATATAATTGATATCCAAAAGACAGCACATGTTTAATGTATACAATTTAATGAATTTGAACATATCAATACACTCATAATTCTATCAGCACAATCAAGGTAATAAATATATCCATCGCCTCTAAGACTTTCCTTCTGTCCCTTTTTTTTTTTTTTTTTTTTTTTTTTTTTTTGTGGTATGCGTGCCTCTCACTGCTGTGAGCCTCTCCCGTTGCGGAGCACAGGCTCCGAGCGCGCAGGCTCAACGGCCATGGCTCACGGGCCCAGCTGCTCCGCGGCATGTGGGATCCTCCCGGACCGGGGCACGAACCCATGTCCCCTGCATCAGCAGGCGGACTCTCAAGCACTGCACCACCAGGGAAGCCCTCCTTGTGTCCCTTTTTAATTGTGGTAAGAGAACTTAATGTGTGACCTACCCTCTTAACAAGCTTACTATACTGTGTTGATAACTATAGGTGCTATGTGTACAATGGATCTCTAGAATTTATTCACCTTGCAGAACTGAAACTTTATACCCATTGAACAATTCCCCATTTCCTCCTACCCCCATCCCCTGGAAACTACAATTCTTTTCTCTGCTTCTATGAATTCAACTATTTTAGATACCTTATGTTAGTGGAATCATACTGCATTTGTCCTTTTAAGACTGGCTTATTTTACTTATCATAAAATGTCTTCTAGGTTCATCCATGTTGTCACAAATGGTAGGATTATGTTCACATGTAGGGCTGTATATTCCATTTTATGTATATGACACATATTGTTTATCCATTCTTCTGTCAATGGACATTTGTCTTGTTTTCATATCTTGGCTATTGTGAATAATGCTGCAGTGAACATGGGTGTGCAGATATCTCTTCAACACTGATTTTAATTTCTTTGGATATATACCCAGAAGTGAGATTGCTAGATCATATGATAATTCTATTTTACTTTTTTGAGGAAATTCCATAATGTTTTCCATAGTGGCTGCACCATTTTACCTTTCTACCAACAGTGTACAAGTGTTCTAATTTCTCCACATCCTTGCCAACACTTCTTTTTATTTATCCACATATTCGCTCTTTCCATTGCTCTTTCTTCCTTCTAACATCCCCATACTTTAATCTGGGGTAATTTTCCTTCTGCCTTAAAAATTTTTCCTCTACTATTCCGTTAGAGTGGGTCTGCTGGTGACACATAACTTCAGTTTTCCTTTGTCTGAAATTTCTTTGTTTTTCCTTCATTTTTAATGATTTTACTGGGTTAAATTTGAGGTTGGTAGGGTTTTTTTGTTCTTTTGGCATTTGAAGATGTAATTCAATCATTCTCTGCTCTCATTGTCTTTTAGTTGATAATTCAGTTAGCTGTTTGTCTTATTTTTGCATCTTTGAAGGCAAGATATTTTGAACCTCTTGTTGTTTTTAAGATTTTTCTTTGTCTTAGATTTTCAACAACGTAACTATGTATCTAGTTGTAATTTTCTCAGATTTTTATCACTTGAAATACATTTTAATTTTTTAACATATAATTTGTTGCCTTTTATAGGTTTGGGAAAATACCAATTATTTGATCAAAAACTGTTTTCCATTCTTTCTGTATGCTTTTGTGAAATCCAATTACATGTGTATTAGGACACTTCACTGTGTTACATATGACTCATAAATACTTTTTCATGTTTTCCTTTTTTGTGTGTGTCTCTATAAATTCTGTCTGGATATGTTTTTCTGGCCTATTTTCCATTCTACTAATTCTTTCTTCAACTGTATCTAATATGCTACTGAACACAATAGTTGAATTTTTAAGTCCAGTTTTTGTGTTTTGAGTTCTAAAACTTCCATTTGGTTCTTTTCTAATAGTTTATTTTTCTCTTCCAAAATTTCCATCCTGTCTTCAAATTTGAGTGTATTAATCACACATACTTAATATTATAGTCTATTTCTGAAAACTACAAGGTCTGGATCTCCTGTGGATCTCTCTCTCTTTCTCTCTCTCCTTTTTTTTGGTCATTTTGTCTTATTTCCTGATATATCTGGCAATGTCTAACTGAATGCCACTCATTGTGTATAAAAAATTGGAAAGATAAATTTAGGCTCTGCCTGATATTGTCTTACTCCAGAAGGAACTTGATTTTACAGACATACCTGGAATATTTTGTAGGTTCAGTTCCAGACAACCATAATAAAGCAAATATCACAATAAAATGACTCACACGAATTTTTTGGTTTCTCAGTGCATGTAAAAGTTGTTTACACTATACTGTAGTTTATTAAGTGTGCAGTAGCATTATGTGTAAAGAAAAACTGACATACATACCTTAATTTAAAAAAAATTTCTTGCTAAAAATACCATAATCTGAGGCTTCAGCAAGTCATAATCTTTTTACAATAGTAACATCAAAGATCACTGATCACACATCACCATAACAAATATAATAATAATGGAAAAGTTTGAAATATTGTGAGGATTACTAAAGTGTGACACAGAGACACAAAAATGAGAAAATACTGTTGGGAAAATGGTGTCGATAGACTTGCTTGATGCAGGGTTGCAACAAACTTTCAATTTGCAAAACATGCAGTATCTGCAAAGCCCAATAAAGGGAAGCACAATTAAAGGAGTTATGCCTTTACTTTTGGCAAGCAATTATGCAGGGGCAGAGATTGAGTTAACTTTATGGTATGCTTTAGGCTTTGTGGAAGCTGGATTTAGCTGTGATTCACTCCTGTTTTTGGAGTGTAGCCAGCTTTTCAGTGATTGTAATGAAAAACTTCTTTCCCTTCAACTTTTGAATGTCACGCTATTACGATTTTGGAATCAGTGCTGAGCTTTTTGGCCTCTCCTTGGGAATTTGCAAATGGCCAGATTAAAAGATATGTCAAATGTAGGTTCATCCCTTCTCTCTGGGACCTTTACACTTTAAGCACTTGCTACCTTTTGTTAGCTTTTTGATGGAAACACTTACGTTTTTCATTTCCAGCAATTAGAGTTGATCTCAGTGGGAGAATTGTGCAGCAGGAAGCTAGTCTGCCTTTATTGGAAATGTTAACACTTCTAATTATATTTTAAAGACCATGTTTTTTAATATAAGAAGATATGAGGAAACATTTTTTCAGCAATTAGGAGTTTGGAGAGGGTCCTCTTACTCTTTGTTAATTGCAAAACCAGTACATTTTTGTCCAAGTTGTTGAAGAAGGCACTTGGGCAGAATGAAAAAGAAAGCAGTTGGTAGGGCTCTTGATCTTATATTTGTTCTGATTTAACTTTATCTTGCTTTTATGTTCCATGAATTGTTTCAGACTTCAGTCTAGATTTATGGAGTCATAGAAACATAAAATATTTGAATTGAACTTAGACTTCATCCTTAACATTTTCCCTTATTAAATCATCTACTTCCATTTTTGTCATTATATCCTATCATATCTTCTTTCCAGGGTTTTTAAAGTTTACTCTCTACTATCTTTATTTCCATTATCATCATCTTTATCATGTCAGGTATGAAACACACTTTATACCCTGTATTTCTAAGGAAGGTAGTTTAAATTTTCTAGCTTTGCCTCTACTGTAATGAAGAAAATTAGAATTGTTACTTCATAGATATTATCAAGAGTACCACTAACCCCATCTAAGACCAGAGTGTTGGTAAAAGACCTGAGGAAATATCCCAAGGAAACAATGAATCTCAGATTACAGAGACCAAAGATACAATTTCTACCTGCTGTTCCATATGTAGGAAATTTCTATTTATTTTCAGTGAGCTTAATAGAGTTGAGGAAACTCATTTCCTTATAGTCTATACCTGAATCATTTTCCAACTAATCTCATCATTTTCAAATTCATCCTTCTGGTACCTGCTGGAGTGAGCTATCTAAAACACAAATATGAGCATGTTAATATATTACTATATTATACATATTGTATTTTAAATTATTGTATATTAATATTCTTCTTCAAACCTTTCAATGCGCCTCTGTCACTTAAACACAAAATTCAGGTTCCTTGGGCTTTCCATGGTTCGTCTCATACCTATACCTCCCGTCTGTCTAAATCCAAACTTTTCCACCTTGCGTATGTATTAATGCACTTTGGCCATATTTACAAGTATTCTTCAAATGCATGTGATTACATTACATAGGAATTGAACACCCATCTTGTGAGGAGACCCTCTCTCTTGCTGGCATGATAAGTAAGCAGCCTGTTGGGGGATCCCATATGTTTTTGTTTTTTGGTTTTTTTCTGCGGTACGCGGGCCTCTCACTGTTGTGGCCTCTCCCGTTGCGGAGCACAGGCTCCGGACGTGCAGGCTCAGCGGCCATGGCTCACGGGCCCAGCCACTCCGCGGCATGTGGGATCCTCCCAGACCGGGGCACGAACCCGCGTCCCCTGCATCGGCAGGTGGTCTCTCAACCACTGCGCCACCAGGGAAGCCCGGGGGATCCCATATGGTTAAGAGCTGGGTAAGTCTCTAGAAAGGGAACGCCACCTCCAGAAACAGCCAGCCAGGACCTGGTGTCCTCAGTTCTGTAGCAACAAATGAATGAATTCTGCCAAAATCTGGAGAGAGTTTGGAAATGG
>NW_006774406.1:469929-479777 GCF_000442215.2 Lipotes vexillifer | reverse complement strand
CTTTCCCTAGTCAAACTTCTGATGAAACTGCAGTGCTTGCTGACAAGATTGAGACTCTGAAGCTAAGAACCCAGGTAAACGAACCATCCCCAGACTCCTGTCCCACCAAAGCTGTGAGCTAATAAATGAGTGGAGTTTTAGGCTGCTAATTGTGTGATGATACTGTTGTACAGAGGTAGAAAATGAGTGCTCCCATCATGCTGTTTCTCACCTTCATATTTTGCATTCGCTTGGCCTTGATGCTGTATCCTGCCCACCTTTGTTCAACCAACACACTACTATTTGTCACTGACGAGACAATTCATCACTTCGACAAACTTGTGAATTCTTACCTAATTCTGCCTTTTGCGAAATACAAATCATCATTCATCTTGCTCCTTAACCTAATTAATTTTCAATTTTAATTTTGCACACTTCACACTATATTAGGTGGGAATATTTTCCATAGACTAAACTTGAGGACAGAGACTGTGTCATATTCATCTTTGTAACCACAGCATCTATCACTGTGCCTGTTATGTAGGCCCCCAAACATTTCTTGTTCCACTCTTTTCAAGCCTATGACTATTGCTCTGACTTTACTCTTATTATTATTCCCTTTCTTAGACTGCCCTTTCTGTTTCCTCCCCTTCATGTAAATAGAAATCATTATTCAAGGTCAACTGCAGTCGTACCACCTCTGATTATCTTTGAATATACTTGACAGTCCAAAAATTCGTAACAAAGACTAAGTGTACATTTGATTGCAGAAGACAGGGCAGTTGCCTGGCTTCCTTATCATGCCTCACTGCTCAGAACTACTCCCTGTTCTCCACTGGATGCTAGATAGAAACTGCCTCTTATGATGAAACCAGGCACCAATTAAAAACGAACTGATTCTGTGACCTTAATGTACTTTGGTCTAAACTTTCTATGTTTAATCATTCACATTTTTGAGGGGTGTCAAAAGTAGGATTGTTTTAGCTTAAAAGCGTTTCGGGGGGGAAAGCTTGCAACAAATGAGAAACGAATGATTTATAGCAGTACTCTGAAAAAAAAGTACATACTTCGATAAGAAAATTTCAAAAGTGCTGATGAATAATGAATAAAGTACATAGTGAATGAACAGAAAAAAAATTGGGGGCTACTAATAATGCTTTCTCTTTGTTTTGATATAGTGCTGAAATGTTTTACATATGGATACTATTATTGTAATAGAGGAAACAGGCTTAAAGAGGTTAACGTTACTAGTCAAAGGAACATTACAAGTAGGTGGAGCTGCTAAGTTTAAACCCAATGTGTCTGACTCCAAATCCTGCAATCTTAACCACTCAAATATATTGCACAGTAATACTTTTTTAATTAATTAATTTATCTTTGGCTGTATTAGGTCTTTGTTGCTGCTCGCGGGCTTTCTCTAGCTGCGGTGAGCAGGGGCTACTCTTTGTTGTGGTGCGCGGGCTTCTCAATGCGGTGGCTTCTCTTGTTGAGGAGCTTCAGTAGTTGTGGCACATGGGCTCAGTAATTGTGGCTTGCAGGCTCTAGAGCACAGGCTCAGTAGTGGTGGCACACAGGCTTAGTTGCTCTGTGGCATGTGGGATCTTCCCAGACCGGGACTTGAACCCGTGTCCCTTGCATTGGCAGACTGATTCTTAACCACCGCACCACCAAGGAAGGCCCCATGAAACCACTGAAATGATCAGTCTCATCTGTTGGTGGCAGAAATTTAATGGTTAGACTCAGAATAAAAACTAACTCTATAGTATTACTACTTAATAATCTATTATTATTCTACTATTTCATAATATATTTAATAATTCCCATTCTATGGATCTATCCTAAGTGGGGAAAACAAAACAAATAATTAGGTACAAAGATCTTGATCACTCAATTATTTATAATATCCTTGACTGTTGAAGAATAGTACAGTGGTTAAATACATTATATTTTTATATTATTGAATATTTTATTTCTATATATTTAAAATTGAATATCATATGCATGTTTTTAAATAATGCTATTATATAGCTAGATAAAATTCTATTTTAAAATAGAATTATTTTGATACACTTTATAAAAGAATTGCCTATGAAAGAAATCTTATATACAAAATGAAGTCTAAAGGGAAATAAAATCATAAATGAAAATAGCTCTCATATATGAGTAAAATAAATGAGTGACATTTTAATTTTCTATTTGAACAGTTATTTACCATACACACCTCTATAATGAGCATGTTATGTTTAAAACGAGGAAAAGAACAATAAGTTTGATTTTTAAAACAAACTAAAAGCCTGATTCTCGTTTATGGGTTATAGGAGAAATAAAAATAAAGGATTTTTAACAGGTTCAAAATATTAAGTATTGGTAAGATCACAAAAGAATTATTTGCTCTAGATAAGCTACCAATTGATATAGTAACACTATCCTTTTGCTGCCCAAATACGACTATTTCGGTACTAGAGGTATTATAACTTGGAATGAATCTCATTGCATTTCCACACATTTCATGATTCTGTGAATTACCAGCAGTACTACTGGTAGGAGGAAGTAGAAAGGAGGAAGAGGAAGGAGAAACACCCAGCCCAGCTCCATGTCCCACACTCCTGCTCATTTCTTTCCATATTCTTGTGGTGATGGATAACAATCAGCCATGGCCAAGCATGTCCCTTTATAATTACTGCAAGAGCCTCATAGCCTATAAGGTCCTATCAGCAGGGAACCCTACTTATATTGTCTGTGTTGAACATATCTCATAGTTGAGTTTTTAACTTTAGCAACGATGTTCCTCAGGAGAAAAGGAGATGCAAAATATTCACGTCTTACCAAAATGTCAGTTATCAGCATGTACATATTGCATCTCCCTAATGACTTGGTTTAGTAAGCGAGCAGAAAACACCACCTTGTTACTGTGAAATAGGAAAACTGTGAACCAAAGCCTGACCTTTTGCATTCCCTCCATGGGAAGCCTGGCTGTGTGGCTCCTTTATGACAGCATTTAAGCATATTTAAGTATCTCTAATAGTTACAAATAGGCTTCCTAGAACCAACATCCCCCTTTATTTCTCCTCCCACTTACCATCAAACTTCTTGAAACATTGCACTCTCCACTTTCCCGTTTCTTTCTTTTATCAAAACAAAAACAAAAACAAAAACAATTTACACTGGCTTCCATCCTTAACACTCTAGTGAAAGACATCTTCACTGTTACCAATAATCTTCTCACTGCTGTAACACATGGCTGACCTAAAGTTATTACTGAACATGATCTTTCCCCCAGTTTTATTAAGAAGTAATTGACATACATGAGTGTATAAGTTAAGGTATACAGCATGATGATTTGATTTACATATGGTGTTTTTTTGAAGTTTAGTTGATTTACAGTGTTGTGTTAGTTTCTGCTGTACAGCAATAGTATATACATTCTTTTTCAGATTCTTTTCCCTTATAGGTTATTACAAGATACTGAATATAGTTCCCTGTGGTATACAGTAGGCCCTTTTTGTTTATCTGTATTATATATAGTAGTGTGTATCTGTTAATCCCAAGCTCCTAATTTATCCCTCCCCTCTCTTTCCCCTTTAGTAACCACAAGTTTGTTTTCTGTGTCTGTGAGCCTGTTTCTGTTTTGTAAATAAGTTCATTTGTGTCTTTTTTTTAAGATTCCGTATATAAGTGATATCATATGATATTTGTCTTTATCTGATTTGCTTCACATAGTGTGATAATCTCTAGGTCCATCCATGTTGCTGCAAATGGCATTATTTCATTCTTTTTTATGGCTGAGTAATAATCCATTGTATATATGTACCACATCTTCTTTATCCATGCACCTGTTTTTTAAATAAATTTATTTATTTATTTTTATTTTGGCTGTGTTGGGTCTTCATCGCTGCGCGTAGTTGCGGCAGGCAGGGGCTACTCTTCGTTATGATGTGCGGGCTTCTCATTGCGGTGGCTTCTGTTGTCACGGGGCACAGGCTGTGGGCGCACGGGCTTCAGTAGTTGTGGCACACAGGCTTAGTTGCTCCACGGCATGTGAGATCTTCCAGGACCAGGGCTCGAGCCCGTATCCCCTACATTGGCAAGTGGATTCTTAACTACTGCGCCACCAGGGAACTCCCTATCCATTCACCTGTTGATGGACATTTAGGTAGTTTGCATGTCTTGGCTATTGTAGTGTTGCTATGAACATTGGGGTGCAGATTTACATATGTTTTGAAATGACTATCACAGTAGGCTTAGTTAACATCTATCATCTCATATAGATACAATAAAAACAAAAGAAAAAAATTCTCCTTGTGATGAGAACGCTTAGGATCTACTCTCTAAACAACTTTCCTATACATCATGCAGCAGTGTAAATTATAGGCATTTGACACTGAAGTCTTCCTTTAAAACTTTTCTATTTTCCTGGCTTCTATGACACACTGCTGTTTCTTTTTCAATTCCTTTTTATGGCTGCCTTTTCTCTGTCTTCTTTGTGAACTCTCTATCCCCTACGCTGTTTATGGCTCAGCACTCTATCTTGGACTCTGCATCTTCTCACTCTCCATGGATAGACATTCATGACCATGGAGTCACGTTTACAAATTATATAGCCTCCCTCCTAAGCTCAAAATCTGAAATCGCCCGTCTTCCTACTTTGACATTTTCATTTTCAGATTGTACTGGGACCTCAAACTCAAAACATAGAAAGCTAGTGGAAAAAAAAAAAAGAGGCTGGGCTTTTGAGTTTGAATCGCACTTTCCCAATTTACCAGCTGTGTCACACTGGACGTATTATTTAAATAAACTCTCTGAGGCTCAGTTTCCTTATTTGAGTTTTTGGGAAGATTGACTAAGATAATGTTCGAAAAACAAACAGCAGAGCTCCTGGCACATAGTAGGCATTCAATTGCTGTGCTCTCTGCAACCGCTGTGGTTCTGTTCTCAGTCTCTGACCTGTTAATACACCGAACTGTGCACGTGAATAACTTGAGCTTCAATTTTTAGTCCCCTTTCTGACTCACACTCCACACTTAATCTCCTCATTTTCTTGATGGTCCTATTTACATATGTCTCAGTACACCCGCTTCTTTAGGTATCCACTGGCCTTTCCCCACTGAGGACATCAACATCTGATTGTTTTCCTGATTGATCATCATCATCAAAACCCACTGGTTGCCCTGTGTTCAATCTCAGTCACTTCAAATCCACAAACCCCGAAGTCACCACATAATGTTTCATGATGTTCACCTAATTGAATCCTTTTAGCGATTAACCATCCCTTTCGGGATGAACATGGAAAGGCTTTCTGGCTTTCTCCCCCACCTCATTCATCTTCACCTCTTGACGTTCACTTTATTACATGCTCCAACCCCACTGTGTAGTGGTCCACTCTTGATTTGGGTATAATTCTGTATATTAGCATACAACAAATATTTTTAATGTATTATTTAATTTAATGATTTACAAAGTTATGTTGAGTCTTTTTAGAGAAAAATAACACAAAAACTTTATATCTCCCACTTTGAAGACCATATGGACTTAATATTCAAAGGAAGAGTGCAGAAAATAGAAAAGTCTCATTTTCTGATTCAAGACAAGACTTAGAAGGCAGACGGTTAAATTCTGTGACAATGTACAAAAATACCAACGAGGAGCTGCCAGTAGTTGCAAAAATGAAATGGAGATTTAAGGGCAATGGGACTAGCTCACAACTTTCACAATGAGGTACAAAACATAAAGTAGGTGGGAGAATAGCTTAAGAGAAACATAACAATGTGAAAATATGTCCTGATAAACTGAATATTCAAGCAACACTGGAGTAGAGGCTTAATTCCTGTTCAATGCTTGCTTTTAGAAGAAATCTTCTAAAGCATAGATAGATTTCTTCATCTTTTTAATTAAGTACAGTTGATAAACAATGTGTTAATTTCTGTACAGCCAAAGCCTTTAAGGGGTTTTTTTGTTTGTTTTTTTAATCAATCAAAAATGGGGGTGCTGGGAATTGAACCCAGGGCCTCATGCATGCTGAGCATGTGCTCTACCACTGAGCTACACCCCCTCCTCCCCCATCTATTGAACCTGATTTGGGCCTTTTAGTGAGACCTTGCTTATGCCAACCATGATTTGCCATTCACAGCACATTTCTAAAATGTAAACTTTCAGTTGGTACGGACTGTTGTTACCAGAATATGCCATGTTTTCTCACTTCCTATCATTTTGTACACTATTTTCTTGCTTTGAATATTCTTTCCTGTTCTTAAGCTCTTTTCTTTAAATTCTACCCATCCTTCATGTCACATAACCTCCGGAAAGGCTGCTCTGAAGTCTTAACACTTGATCTGGTTCCCTTTCTGTGTCTTGTCCTGTGGTTGTGCTTCTCACCCTGACGTGTGATCACCTCATTCTTGTGTGTATCCTTGTTATACTGTCATCTCTGTAAGGTGAGGGACCTTGACTGATTCACCACTGTATGCCCAGAAGCTAGCAGAGTTCTGCCTGCCTTTTAAGAAGAGCTCAAAATACATTTGGAATCACACATTTAGTACTTTTAAAAGGTGCAAGTCAAGAATCAGTGTTAAAAATCCTCTGCTTTCCTATAGAACCATTTTTTTAATGTTATCTATTTTCAGTAATTTTCTCTAGCCAATGCTAATAAATGCTCTATCTGAAAATTAGTCCTATGACTAATTAGTCCAATGACACCTCTTTCATTAATGGGCTTAGTGCACTCAGGAGGCTGTCAGCAAATTCTTCTCTCATAATGAAGATCCCTTTCCTCATATGGGGACCTGTTTTGATTTTGGTGTTGCTTTCCTCATTCAATATTTTTCTCTTCCTAATTTCCTTTTTTTTTCCGTTTTTTGTTTGTTTGTTTTTTGTTTTTTTTTGCCGTATGTGGGCCTCTCACTGCTGCGGCCCCTCCCGCCGCAGAGCAACAGGCTCCGGACGCGCAGGCTCAGTGGTCATGGCCCACTGGAGCAGCCGCTCCGCGGCATGTGGGATCCTCCCGGACCGAGGCACGAACCCGCGTCCCCTGCATCGGCAGGCGGACCCTCAACCACTGCGCCACCAGAGAAGCCCCCTAATTTCCTTTTAACTTTATTTCTTTATCATCTTGTCATCACCAAAGCACCCATTTTCTTTGTGCTGTTGTTTTCAGGGTGAAGGGAAATGGCCTTGTTGTTAGCACTTCTCTGGTGCCTGACAGCAGTCACTTCTCCCAGTGATTATGCTGGTAGCCGTGGGCCAGTCATTATCAAATATGAGGGTGCTGAAATTTTATGTACAAGAGCACGATGGTAGTTGATCACTCCAAAGAACTGATGAATGTTTTTAGGCAATTAAAAATCTGTTAAGCTTCTGGAATCTTCTTGAAGCTTTTATAGTCATAATTATCTGCCCCAAAGTTACTGCCATAAAAAAGCATTTTATCATAATTTACAGAAGTTACCTTAAAATTAGCTTTTATTCTGTTTTTTACAATGAAAATATAATACTCTGGCTATAGAATGATAAAATTATAAGAGGAAATACAAATTGACCTGAGAAGAGAAAAAAGTAAGACATTCTCTTGCCTTTAAGGAGTTTCCAGTGTGCTGGAAAAAACAGACACATATAGATAGAAATGATCAGAGTTTACTCACATGTGTGGTATAATAAAGCCAGGCATGGTGTGGAATTTCAGAGTGTGAGAATGACCCTAGACACGAAGATCTATGTTTCCATCCTGTCAATAGTTTAGCATTATAGCCTCATGTACATTTATTACCCTTTCAAAGGCTTGGTTTCTTCATTGTGAAAAATTGGGTTATTAATGTACTTTACCTCACAAGAAGTATTTGAGGATTAAATGAGACAACATATATGCCTGATATACTGAACATATAGCAAATGTTCAGTTCATGATAACTATTATTTTAATTTGCAAAGCGCTATAAACAGAGGAATGGATAAAGAAGATGTGGTACATATACACAATGGAATATTACTCAGCCATAGAGAAGAACAAAATAATGCCATTTGCAGTAACATGGATGGACCTAGAGATTGTCATACTAAGTGAAGTAAGTCAGACAAAGACAAATACAATATGATATCATTCATATGTGGAAACTAAAAAAAAAAAAAAGGGTACAAATGAACTTATCTACAGAATAGAAATAGAGTTACAGACGCAGAAAACAAACTTATGGTTACCAGGGGGTAAGGGTGGGGGAGGGATAAATTGGGAGATTGGGATTGACATGTACACACTACTATATATAAAATAGATAACTAATAAGGACCTACTCTGTAGCACAGGGAACTCTATTCAATACTCTGTTGTGACCTTTATGGGAAAAGAATTGAAAAAAGAGTGGATATATGTAGTATATGTATAACTGAGTTGCTTTGCTGTATACCTGAAACTAGCACAACATTGTAAATCAACTATACACCAATAAAAAATTTTTTGAAAGATAAAAAAAGGGCTATAAAGAGGATACAGAGGAGAAACTTTTAACCATACATGGAAAGGACAACTGAGGAAAAGACTCAGCCACAAGGGATACCCTTGCGCTACTTGGAAGGCAGAAAGTAAGCAGCAACACTGCGTAGTTCATACACATTGTTGCAGGTCTGCTGACGCACCTTGTTGGCGTGAAAAGTAGCTGAATCTACCCTTGCTTCACCTTTTCTTGGAACCTCCTTTAGCTCTCTGCCTTCTGTGCTACATGTCTTAGCTTCATGACAAAGGGAATGACTTCTGTGTTCATCACCAAGGGCAGAGCCAACAGGACATGGATTCAGCCCATCCATGTGTGTTTCCAGCTCAGGTGTATGGATTCTATCCTGCTTTTGGTCTTCTCCATTTGCTTCCATACTCCTTTTGATTGCCTGCCTTGCTGATGTCAAGATCTAGCGTTATATGAGGAGACACTGGTCTTACAGAGATGCTTAATAAACCCCCACAATTGTGTAAGCCAGTCCCCCAAAACAAATCCATACGGGCACACACTCACTCACACGCTCACCTACTGGTTCTTCTTGCCTGATTGCACCCTGACTGTTACGTGTTCTGCTCTACCAATCTTCCAGCTTTTCTTTCTCTGCTTTATGGTCTTGTCTTCCATTGCGTGTAAATATCATGCCCAGAACAAAATCATGACAAATTTCCCATTCGTGTCTCTGAACACAATAGCAAACTTGTACCATGACGTTAGACGTATTATATACATTTATTTCAGAATTTCATTATCATTTTATAACATTAATCTATGAAATAAATGAAAATATAAATGTATAAATGAAATATTTAACAATAGGGCTGAATGACTTGTTGATATCATTTCTTCAAAAGCAAGATTACAGTATTTGTGTTTGCACTAAAACAAACAATATATAACATTGAAGGAGCATACCATTTGTAAGACTGGTTATTCTAAAGGACAGCCTGTGTGTCTTCTAATCAGTTTTGTAAACATCAGAGGTTTTTGCAAATTGATGAAAAGAAAGGATCATAGGGTAGAATGCAAGTAGCTGTTAATATTGCTTCTATCAAGCTCTTTTTCTGCTTCTGCTAGGCGGGACTTTGACATTTAAAAAGATCAGAGACTGAAACAAAAGAAAAACTCAGAAAATTGCAAGTAAATAATTATCTTTCAGAAATAAATACTTTATATAAAGATACTATTCTTGGTTCTCATAATTTTTTTCTCCCACTCATGATTTTCTGTACTGCACTGGTGTCCATGGTAACATCCGTAGTTAATGAGTATATTACCACTAATGTACTACAACTGCCAATCACTATTTTATTGTATTTTCTCAGATCATCATTTTTTTTTTTTTTTGCGGGACGCGGGCCTCTCGCTGTTGTGGCGTTCTCCTGTTGGGCA
>NW_006774406.1:437525-469306 GCF_000442215.2 Lipotes vexillifer | reverse complement strand
TTGCGGTACGCGGGCCTCTCGCTGTTGTGGCCTCTCCCGTTGCGGAGCACAGGCTCCGGACGTGCAGGCTCAGCGGCCATGGCTCACAGGCCAAGCCGCTCCGCGGCATGTGGGATCTTCCCTGAACGGGGCACAAACCCACGTCCCCTGCATCGGCAGGCGGACCCTCAACCACTGCGCCACCAGGGAAGTCCTCAAATCATATTTTAAGCTTTACATATTTACTAATTTTTACATCTTTATTGGAGTATAATTGCTTTACAATGTTGTGTTAGTTTCTGCTGTATAACAAACTGAATCAGCTATACGTATACATATATCCCCATATCCCCTCCCTGTTGCATCTCCCTCCCACCCTCCATAACCCACCCCTCTAGGTGGACACACAGCACCGAACTGATCTCCCTGTGCTATGCGGCTGCTTCCCACTAGCTAGCTATTTTACATTTGGTAGTATATACATGTCAATGCTACTCTCTCACTTCATCCCAGCTTACCCTTCCTCCTCCCCATGTCCTCAAGTCCATTCTCTATGTCTGTGTCTTTATTCCTGTTCTGCCCCTAGGTTCTTCAGAATCTTTTTTTTTTTTTCTTTTTAGCTTCTATATATGTATGTGTTAGCATACGGTATTTGTTTTTCTCTTTCAGACTTACTTCGCTCTGTATCACACTCTCCAGATCCACCCACCTCGCTACACATAACTCAATTTCATTTCATTTTATCACTGAGTAATTGCATATATGTGCCACATCTTCTTTATCCATGCATCTGTTGATGGACATTTAGGTGGCTTCCATGTCCTAGCTATTGTAAATAGAGCTGCAGTGAACGTTGTAGTACATGACTCTTTTTGAATTATGGTTTTCTCAAGGTATATGCCCAGTAGTGGGATGGCTTCGTCATATGGTAGTTCTATTTTAAGCTTTTTAAGGAACCTCCATACTGTTCTCCATAGGGGCTGTATCAATGTACATTGCCACCAACAGTGCAAGAGGGTTCCCTTTTCTCCACACCCTCTCCAGCATTTATTGTTCGTAGATTTTTTGATGATGGCCATTCTGACCGGTGTGAGGTGATACCTCTTTGTAGTTTTGACTTGCATTTCTCTAATGATTAGTGATGTTGAGCATCCTTTCATGTGTTTGTTGGCAATCTGTATATCTTCTTTGGAGAAATATCTCTTTAGATCTTCTACCTGTTTATGGATTGGGTTGTTTGGGGTTTTTTTGATATTGATCTGCCTGTGCTGCTTGTATATTTTGGAGATTAATCCTTTGTCAGTTGCTTCATTTGCAAATATTTTCTCCCATTCTGAGGGTTGTCTTTTGGTCTTGTTTATGGTTTCCTTTGCTGTGCAAAAGCTTTGAAGTTTCATTAGGTCCCATTTGTTTATTTTTGTTTTTATTCCTATTTCTCTAGGAGGTGGGTCAAAAAGGATCTTGCTGTGATTTATGTCATAGAGTGTTCTGCCTATGTTTTCCTCTAAGAGTTTGATAGCGTCTGGCCTTACATTTAGGTCTTTAATCAATTTTGAGTTTATTTTTGGGTATGGTGTTAGGGAGTGTTCTAATTTCATTCTTTTACATGTAGCTGTACAGTTTTCCCAGCACCACTTATTAAAGAGGCTGTCTCTTCTCCATTGTATATTCTTGCCTCCTTTATCAAAGATAAGGTGACCATATGTGCGTGGGTTTATCTCTGGGCTTTCTATACTGTTCCACTGATCTATATTTCTGTTTTTGTGCCAGTACCATACTGTCTTGATTACTGTAGCTTTGTAGTATAATCTGAAGTCTGGGAGCCTGATTCCTCCAGCTCTGTTTTCTTTCTCAAGATTGCTTTGGCTATTCGGGGTCTTTGGCGTTTCCATGCAAATTGTGAAATATTTTGTTCTAGTTCTTTGAAAAATGCCATTGGTAGTTTGATAGAGATTGCATTGAATCTGCAGATTGCTTTGGGTAATATATTCATTTTCTCAATGTTGATTCTTCCAATCCAAGAACATGGTATATCTCTCCATCTGTTTATATCATCTTTAATTTCCTTCATCAGTGTCTTATAGTTTTCTGCATACAGGTCTTTTGTCTCCTTAGGTAGGTTTATTCCTAGGTATTTTATTCTTTTGGTTGCAGTGGTAAATGGGAGGGTTTCCTTAATTTGTGTTTCAGATTTTTCATCATTAGTGTATAGGAATGCAAGAGATTTCTATGCATTAATTTTGTATCCTGCTACTTTACCAGATTCATTGATTAGCTCTAGTAGTTTTCTGGTAGCATCTTTAAGATTCTCTATGTATAGTATCCTGTCATCTACAAACAGTGACAGTTTTACTTCTTCATTTCCGAATTAGATTTCTTTTATTTCTTTTTCTTCTCTTATTGCTGTGGCTAAAACTACCAAAACTATGTTGAATAATAGTGGTGAGAGTGGACAACCTTGTCCTTTTCCTGATCTTAGTGGGAATGGTTTCAGTTTTTCACCATTGAGAACGATGTTGGCTGTGCTTTTGTCATAAATGGAGTTTATTACGTTGAGGTGAGTTCCCTTTATGCCTACTTTCTGGAGACATTTTATCATAAATTGGTGTTGAATTTTGTCCAAAGGTTTTTCTACATGGATTGAGATTATCATATGGTTTTTATTCAGTTTGTTAATATGGTGTATCACTTTCACTGACTTGCATATATTGAAGAATCCTTGCATTCCTGGGATAAACCCCGTTTGATCATGGTGTATGATCCTTTTAATGTGCTGTTGGATTGTTTGCTAGTATTTTGTTGAGGAATTTTGCATCTATGTTCATCAGTGATATTGGCTTGTAGTTTTCTTTTTTTGTGACATCTTTGTTTGCTTTTGGTTTCAAGGAGGTGGTGGCCTCGTAAAATGAGTTTGGAAATGTTCCTCCCTTTGCTGTATTCTGGAAGAGTTTAAGAAGGATAGGTGTTAGCTCTTCTCTAAATTTTTGATAGAATTTGGCTGTGAGGCAAGTCTATTTTGTCTGATATGAGAATTGCTACTCCAGCTTTCTTTTGGTTTCCGTTTGCATGGAATACCTTTTTGCATCCCCTCACTTTCAGTCTGTGTGTGTCCCTAGGTCTGAAGTGGGTCTCTTGTAGACAGCATATATACGGGTCTTGTTTTTGTATCCATTGAGCCAGTCTATGTCTTTTGTTGGGAGCATTTAATCCATTTTCATTTAAGGGAGTTATCGATATGTATGTTCCTGTTACCATTTTCTTAATTGTTTTGGGTTTGTTACTGTAGGTCTTTTCCTTTTCTTGTGTTTCCTGCCTAGAGAAGTTCCTTTAGCATTTGTTGTAAAGCTGGTTTGGTGGTGCTGAATTCTCTTAGCTTTTTCTTGTCTGCTAAGCTTTTAATTTCTCCATCAAATCTGAATGAGGTCCTTGCTGGGTAGAGTAATCTTGGTTGTATGTTTTCCCCTTTCATCACTTTAAATATCTCCTGCCACTCCCTTCTGGCTTTGTAGAGTTTCTGCTGAAAGATCAGCTGTTAACCTTATGGGGATTCCCTTGTATGGTATTTGTTGTTTTTCCCTTGCTGCTTTTAATATATTTTCTTTGTAATTAATTTTTGATAGTTCGATTAATATGTGTCTTGACGTGTTCCTCCTTGGATTTATCCTGTATGGTACTCTCTGTGCTTCCTGGACTTAACTATTTTCTTTCCCATATTAGGGAAGTTTTCAACTATTATCTCTTCAAATATTTTCTCAGACCGTTTCTTTTTCTCTTCTTCTTCTGGACCCCTTTAATTTGAATCATGGTATGATTAATGTTGTCCCAGAAGTCTCTGAGACTGTCCTCAACTCTTTACATTCTTTTTTCTTTATTCTGTTTTGTGGTAGTTATTTCCACTGTTTTATCTTCCAGGTCAGTTATCTGTTCTTCTGCTATTGATTCCTCCTAGAGAATTTTTAATTTCATTTATTGTGTTGTTCATCATTGTTTGTTGGCTCTTTAGTTCTTCTAGGTCCTTGTTAAATGTTTCTTTTATTTTGTCCATTCTGTTTCCTAAGATTTTGGATCATCTTTACTATCATTACTCTGAATTCTTTTTCAGGTAGACTTCCTATTTCCTCTTCATTTGTTTGGTCCCGTGGGTGTTCACCTTGCTCCTTCATCTGCTACATATTTTTCTGTCTTCTCATGTTGCTTAACTTACTGTGTTTGGGGTCTCCTTTTCACAGGCTGCAGGCTCATAGTTCCTGTTCTTTTTGTGTCTGCCCCCCAGTGGGTAAGGTTGGTTCAGTGGGTTGTATAGGCTTCCTGGTGGAGGGGACTGGTGCCGTGTTCTGGTTTTCACAGGCTGCAGGCTCATAGTTCCTGTTCTTTTTGTGTCTGCCCCCCAGTGGGTAAGGTTGGTTCAGTGGGTTGTATAGGCTTCCTGGTGGAGGGGACTGGTGCCTGTGTTCTGGTGGGTGGGGCTGGAACTTGTCTTTCTGGTGGGCAGGGTGGCGTCCGGTGATGTGTTTTGGGGTGTCTGTGAACTTAGTATGATTTTAGGTAGCTTCTCTGCTAATGGGTGGGGTTGTGTTCCTGTCTTGTTTGTTGTTTGGCATGACGTGTCCAGTACTGGTCTTTGAGTGGAGCTGGGTCTTAGCATTGAGATGGAGATCTCTGGGAGAGGTCTCGCTGATTGATATGACATGGGGCCGGGTGATCTCTGGTGGTCCAGTGTCCTGAACTTGGCTCTCCCACCTCAGAGGCTCAGGCCTGATACCAGTGCAGAGCTTAAGACCCTGTCACCCACACGTCTCAGAAGAAGAGGGAGAAAAAAAGAAAGAAAATAAATAAATTACTTTAAAAAATAAAAAGAAAATAAAATAATTAAAAGAAAAAATAATTATTAAAATAAAAAAGGTTTTAAAAAGTAATAAAAAAAAAGAGAGCAACCAAACCAGTAAATAAACCCACCAATGATATTAAGTGCTAAAAACTATACTACGATAAAGATAAAAATCAGAAACAAGTCAGTTGCAGACAGCAAACCCTAAGTCTACTGTTGCTCCCAAGGTCCACCGCCTCAATTTTCAGATGATTCGTTGTCTATTCGGGTATTCCATATATGAAGGGTACGTCAAGTTGACTGTGGGGATTTAATCTGCTACCCCTGAGGCTGCACAGAGAAATTTCCCTTTCTTTTCTTTGTTCGTGCAGCTCCTGGCGTTCAGCTTTGGGTTTGGCTCCGCCTCTGCATGTAGGTCGCCTGAGGGCATTTGTTCCTGCCTAGACAGGAGGACGTTAAAGGAGCGGCTGATTAGGCGGCTCTGGTTCACTCAGGCTGAGGGGTGGGAGGGGTATGGAATGAGAGGCTAGCCTGTGGCGGTTCCTGTGGCGGCAGAGGCCAGCGTGATGTTGGAACCACCTGGGGTACACCGTGTGTCCTCCTGGGGAAGTTGTCCTTGGATCACGGGATCCTGGCAGTGGCGGCTGCACAGGCTCCTGGGAGGGGAGGTGTGTATAGTAACCTGTGCTTCCACACAGGATTTTTGGTGGCTGCAGCAGCAGCGTTAGCATTTCATGCCTGTCTCCGGTGTCCGCGCTGATAGCCACGGCTCGCGCCCATCTCTGAAGCTCGTTTAGGCGGGGCTCTGAATCCCCTCTCCTCGCGCACCTGGAAACAATGGTCTCTTGACTCTTAGGCAGTTCCAGACTTTTTCCCGGACTCCCTCCCAGTTAGCTGTGGAGCACTAGCCTCCTTCAGGCTGTGTGCATGCAGCCAACCCCAGTCCTCTTCCTGGGATCTTACCTCCAAAGCTGGAGCCTCAGCTCTCAGCCCCCACCCGCCCCAGCAGGTGAGCAGACAAATCTCTCAGGCTTGTGAGTGCCGGTCGGCACCGACCCTCTGTGCGGGAATCTCTCCGCTTTGCCCTCCGCACCCCTGTGGCTGTGGTCTCCTCCGTGGCTCCGAAGCTCCCCCCCCCGCCCACCACCCCATCTCCGCCAGTGAAGGGAAACCTTTCCTCCTTCACAGCTCCCTCCCCGAGGGGCAGGTCCCAACCCTATTCTTTTGTCTCTGTTTTTTCTTTTCTCTTTTGCCCTACGCAGGTACGTGGGGGGTTGCTTGCCTTTTGGGAGGTCTGAGGTCTTCTGCCAGCGTTCAGTAGGTGTTCTGTAGGAGTTGTTCCACGTGTAGATGTATTTCTGGTGTATCTGTGGGGAGGAAGGTGATCTCCACGTCTTCCTCCTCCACCATCTTGAAGCACCGCATCCAATTACTGTTTTCTTAATGTCAGTTCAAATTCTCGCTAATTTCAGTGGTTTTCTCATTCCCTCTTTCCATGATAAACAAGAGCTGAATCTGTACCAGGAGCGCATGGCATCAAAACGTGGCTATCTTCTGCCTTAGCTGTTTTACCACCTTGGCGAGTTTTATCAAGATAATAACATTTATTCATAAACACTTGGACAGACTGAACCTCCCTGTTCTCTTTACATAATGAACATGAAAAAGTTAGATGATCATATGTCGAATTATTCATGGAAGGCACTGTGCCTTAGGTACCATATTGATGAGTATACCTCAGTATTTTTCTATTAAAAGACTGTTTATAGTATTAAGAGCAACAGACAAGAATAAAACATAATTTAAGAAACTGCAGCCATGTTTGTTTCTAGTGAAGTACAGACTCCTTTTGGCTCTATTTCACTAGAAATAAACAGTGTGAGAAAGTTAGGGAGTGTGAGAAAGTTAGGGAGTGCAAGAAAGTTAGGGAGTGTGAGAAAGTTAGGGAGTGCGAGAAAGTTAGGGAGTGTGAGAAAGGGAGTGCGAGAAAGTTAGGGAGTTCGAGAAAGTTAGGGAGTGTGAGAAAGTTAGGGAGTGCTAGAGGAGCGTTTTCCGTACACACTACTTTCCAGAAATTGATTCATGAAATCAGCTTGGTTGGTCATAGTAATCCCTCTTTTATGACATCAAAGAGAAAAGGATAGGATAGGACAGGATAGACAAGTCAGATTGTATCATGTGCAGTAGGAATTAATATTTTGTGAAATTTAATTTAATTTGAAATTGAATGTAAAATGTATTCCTCACCACTGTTATTGTCCCCTGAAGGAATAATATCACACTTTCTCTTGATTCTGGGAGATTTTAAGTTGAATTTTTTTAAATTTTAAAAATATGGCATTTATTTCCTGGAATTATCATAAGAATAGGAAGGGAATAAAGACATGTCTGAAAAATATAAAAAATTTTACTGTAAGAATTCTACTTATTTATGAACTTATTAAAAAATTATAAGTTAACCAAAATTCTCATGGACAAAATTGTCTTTGTTTATGACAACATGTTTATAAGCTGCTTGGGCTAGATGATGAAACCTTGATATTTGGATTTACAGAAGAGAAGCCAAAAAGAGAATTAAACTGCTCAGCTTTGGAAAAATGAGAGAATTAAGTTAACTTTTATTCCTTGAGATTATAGTCTGGATACCAACTGGACGTTCACATACCAACTGGATATTCATATGTGTAGGCTGTTGTCTAATGGCTTCTAGATTCAAATCTATTTTTCTGAAGAATTCCAATTTCTTCATCACCATAAAATTTCTTGTATCATTTCCTAGGGCTGCCATAACATATTACTACAAACTAGGGAACTTAAAACAAAAATGTTTCTCACCGTTTTGAAGGCTACACGTTTAAAATCAACGTGTTGGCATGCGCATGTTCTCTATTCTCACTTCTGGTGGTTGCTGGCAGTGCTTGGTATCCCTGGACTTGTATTTGATTAGTATCACAGGGCTGTGTGATCACGTTGCATCTCTTCACTGCATGCATCTCTTCTGCTGTTAGTCCAGTCTGGCAGTGTTTCTGTTGAGATGGTTGATGGACCTATGAGTCACATGCCTAATCTCTTCAACAAAAGATTAACCAGACATAACCTTGGTTCTATTTCCAGCTCTCTGAATAGGCTTAGAACTTTCCCAGCCATCAAATTCTGGTTCCTTTTTGCTTAGCCTTTTTACTATGGGCAGCAAGAAGAAAGAAGACTGCACCTTCTACACTTTTCTTGGAAATCTCAGCTAAATATCCAGGTTCATCCCTTACAAATTCTACTTTTCACCCAACAGCAGAAGACGATGTAGTCAAGTTCTCTGCCACTTTATAAATAGCATCATCTTTGATTCAGTTTCCAATAACATGTTACTCATCTCCACCTGAGACCTTACCAGAAGCACTTTGAATATTTCTCTACATATTCTGTTCATGTTGATATATGAATTTGCCAACATAAAAGCTTTTTCTGTAGTTCTCACTTCTTTCTGAGCCCTCACCAAAATCACCATTTATGTCTGTATTTCTAACAACAGTCTCTTCAAGGCAATCTAAGTTTTTCTGTCATGCACCACAGAAATTTTCCAGTCCCTACCCATTATTCAATTCCAAAACACTTCACCATTTTTAGGTATTTGTTGGAGCAGCATCTCACTCCTGGCACCAAAATCTATATCAGCTTCTTAGGGCTTCCATAACAAAGTACTACCTGGATTTAGTATAATGCTACAGTAATCAGGACAGTGTGGTATTGGTGAAAGAATAGACACATAGATCAGTGGAACAGAATAGAGCCCGGATATTGTTAACATATCTTTGACAAAGAAGCAAAGGAAATTCAATGGAGAAAGGATAGTTCTTTTCAATAAGTTTTGCTATAATAAATGTACATGAACATGCAGAAAAATGAATCTAGACACAGACTTTTCTCCTTTCATAAAAATTAGCTCAAAATAGATCATTAGCCTAAATGTAAAATACAAAACTACACAACATCTAGAAGATGACATAGGGGAAAATCTGTAATGACCTTGGGTTGGGTGATAACTTTTTAGATAAGAGACTGAAATATGATCCAAGAAAGAAAAAATTGATCGATAAGTTTACTTCATTAAAATTAAGAAGTCATCTGGAACATGAACAAAAATGTTAGGGTTTGCTAAAGTTAGGTGGTGGGCACATGGTTTGTTATGTTCTCATTGTACTTTTCTGGGTGTCTGAAATTCTTAGTATTAAAAATAATTTAAACTGAAAAATAAGAAAATTCTGATATTTTTCCTGTATAACATTTCCTGAAAATATTCTATTCAACTCTGTACATTCTTTTTTAAAAAATGTATCTTCATCATCACTAAAAATGTGTTTTGAATGATCTAACATGATTATTGCTTGAGATGCAGATGTTTGACCCAGGTATGGTATTGTAACTGAAAATTTGAGGACTCAAAGACTCATTTGCACAGCACTTCAACAGTTCTTTAATTCTTCGTGTGGATGTAGATTTGTGGTCTCCACAGATAATTTTTCACTCTGTTGTTTTCATAATGACATTCAATACTCAAAACCATGATAACATCCCCAAGAATAGTTAGCAAATTTGCATTAAATTTCTTTGCCCACTTTTACTTTAGAGAGATGACCTCTCCAAGAAGCCAAAGAGACTGTTGACAGTTTGCGTGTTGCCTTCCTTAAGTGTCAACTTTCAAAATAAAGTCACTGAGAGAGTGTTCTTTAATATGGAAGACTATATCAGGACTCAAATATAAAATTATTACACTTTTTCTGAAAGATAGTAAGGAGGGGACAATCCCATGTTTTATACTCAGATATAAGTTATTCCCAGTTAAGCTCTTCCAGCAGAGACTAGGCTCCTTCATTTATGAGCTGTCCTGGGCATTCAAATACTCTAGTACCTAGAATTGTGCATGGCTTATAGTATATGTTAAGTAACTGCTTGTGAATGAATGAATGAACGAAATAGAATTTGCATTAGTTAAGTATGAGTGTACATGAGGGTTGTGTGCTGTAGAATACTCAGGGGTAAAAATCACGTCACTGACAACATAATTGTCTGTCGAGTATGTCTTTTTTTTTCTGGTACTTGGCAAGTAAGTGTTTTGTTTTAACAAGTTAAGTATACATTAAGAGAAATTTCTGACAAGAAATAAGAAAACATTTAAGAGAGGTACAGTTACTATGGACTACGACCAGCAATAACGTTGGTGTTAGTGCTACAAACTACAAACTAGGTTCTGAAACAGTTTACTTCCTTGTGCATTAAAAGCATCCCAGAAGGAATTTTTGCCGTTTAAGAGAAAAGGATTATGTAAAATAGTTAAATTTAAACATCAAAATTATGCAAAATTTTAAATATTTAAATGTGGAGTCATATTATGAATAACTTGACTTTAAGAAAAAAAACCTTGATAAAATTAGTAATTATATGTATCATGTACCTTGAAATGTAGTAGCCATTATTGTCAATAGCAAATCAACACAAGAGTTGCATTTTGCAGCAGTAATAGGTTACTTGGCACCTCTGTTTACAAAAAATTCACTTTTGGTGAAACTTAATTATGTATTTTGAAGACATATTACAAATATTCTCTTTCAGCTGCCTGGCATGTTTGTTGTCTTCTGTAAAGCTTATTTTAAAATGGTATTTTACTTCAAACAGCAAAATAAATGGGCTTTAGGCAATTTCATACCTATTTTGTAAAGCTGTGTAAAGAAGCATATTACTTTTTTACAAATAAATTGTCATACGTATTTTCCACTCTATTCTTAACCAATAGGTATCACCCACTTCTGTCTTCAGATTATTGAGTGCCCCTGGACTCTCTTAAAGAAGATTTTGACAGTCTGTCTAAACCATTTTTTATCATATTGCTTGCGGGAGACTACTCTGTTTTGACTAGAATATGAAGTCTCTGCAGCACATTAAGAAAAAAGGCAATTCATTAATAACTATAAAATCTTTGAAAAGATAGTTAAATCATTTCATGCTACATTGTACTATTTAAATTGCCCTAAATGTTTATTACTGGTTTTGGTGATTCTAGGTAAATATACGACACAATGGTAACACCGGTAAACAAATGTTCCCCAAAGAGTAAATTGCATACCACTGGTGAAGCAAAATATTATTTTAGGTAATACAGAGACCAACATTGTCTAATAGTAACACATTTATATTAACATGTATGGTAGCTCGTCTACAAAAATGATCCCCAATGAACCATTCTTTTCTGTTTTCAAGCCATTTTTAGTTAGCTGCCACATTGAGTCTAGGTGAGTTGCTTTAACCAGTAGGATGTGGCAGAAGTGATGTTGTGCCGTTTTCAGACCTAATCTTTAAGGAGACCTGACCCCTTCAACTTTTTATGATTTAGGAAGGTCTGAGCTACCAATTAAGAAATCTGGTTTCGGGCTTCCCTGGTGGCGCAGTGGTTGAGAGTCCGCCTGCCGATGCAGGCGACACGAGTTCGTGCCCCGGTCTGGGAAGATCCCACGTGCCGCGGAGCGGCTGGGCCCGTGAGCCATGGCCGCTGAGCCTGCGCGTCCGGAGCCTGTGCTCCGCGGCGGGAGAGGCCACGACAGTGAGAGGCCCGCGGACCGCAAAAACACACACACACACACGCACACACACACACACACACACACACACACACAAAAGCCATCATGCAAGAACATTTGCTTATACTCAGTCTTTAATAAATTAAATCCCTCTTTAAAAAAAAAAAAAAAAAAAAAGAAATCTGGTTTCCATGCTAGACTATGGGACAAGACCATGTAGAAAAGCCATTTGGAGGGGATAAGATCTGGAACCACAAGCAGAGAGAGACAGAGGTCCAGACACCTCAGTGTCCCAAATGAGCCCAGAGTTCCATCTGTCCCAAGAACAGAGTCACAGTCACATGAATAAAGACATCCTGGAGGTTCCAGCCTCAGCACCATCTAGCTGCAGCAACAAAACAGACCCAGACCAGACCCAGATCAGCAGAAGAACCATCCAGCTGAGTTCTAGTCAATTCTTAAATCATGAGAGATAGTAAAATTGTGTGTGTGTGTGATTTTTAAAGGTTACAAAGTTTTGGGGTGGTTTATTACACTGCAGCAGACAATCAAAATGGAAACTGATAGCAGAAGGGGGTACTGCCATAGCAAAAAAAAAAAAAAATGTGGTATTGGTTTTGTTATTACGTAGCAGGTAGAGAGTGGAAGGGCCTGAAGGTATTGTTAATGGAACCTGGAAAGTATGGACATCAGGATGAGAGGCTGAAGAAAAGGGAACTCGAGTTGTAGAACAATAGGAAATTCATAAAACAGCTGCCTGAGATGATGTGGAAGATAGAAGAGACATCTAAGGAACTTGTCATTTTAGCTATGGAGATTTCCAGACAGAAAATTGAAAGCGCCAATGGATTTATTTTGGCCCCCTTTGATGAAGTATGGGAGGCCTGAGATGAGCTAAAGAATTCAGTTTGCAAACAGAATTGAGAGGAATGTGATGAAATCAAGGCTTGCTAAGTCTGAAAATACAATGGTTTCTCACCCCAAGTATCTCCTGTAAAAAGACTCTCAAAAATAATAATAGACCTCAGTACTAAGATCACATCTATAGCAAAATGTAACCTCAGGTAAAGATCAAGTACAGGTTATACCTGTAAGACCCTTTGTGAAAACCTCAGGAAAATGTAAGGCAAGTGTGCAGGCCACATCATCTGGACAAAAGGTTTCTAAAAATCTGAGGGCATTCCTTATAGACCAACTCTGATGGATAATAGGGTGTTTAAGAGAACATCTAAGAATCTTAAGGGTGTTGTTCCATAGCAAGCTGACCCATGGCCCAAGTAGAGAGGGGCTTATCTTGAAGAGATTTGTGCTTATGGCTTCTGTCTTGTGGAGCGGGTTATACCATCATACCTAGATGGCTTAAAATTTCATTTAGGAGCTCTAACTAGCTCAGACTAAAGGGTAAAGAGACAGTTGAATAAGAAAAGAGACCTCTGAGCCCTTGAACTACAAGAATAGAAAGCAGACAGAAATTTCCTTAAGTTGCCCCTCAGGCCATTTCTCATGGAAAAAGAATAAGCTCAGAAATTAGAACCAAGAGTCCAGAGGACAGAGCTGACTGATTAGAAGAATCACTCTCAGGAAGCAAAATTTGGTCTAAATCAATATTCACTCCCTGGCCCAGAGCCAGGGCAATTGGAAACACGTATCTGTCTAGATTTCATAATCTCTATGGTCTAGTGTCTGTTACATGCCTTCCCAAATCTTTTTGAATGAATTGTCTCATTCATTACTCCTGTTTCTGTCTCATCTTTGTTATATTTTGC
The DNA here is from genome assembly GCF_000442215.2 of Lipotes vexillifer. NCBI lineage: Eukaryota > Metazoa > Chordata > Mammalia > Artiodactyla > Lipotidae > Lipotes > Lipotes vexillifer. The sequence goes on along the minus strand of NW_006774406.1, from coordinate 456,167 downwards.
CAGTTCCAGGCCTAAGCCTTAAAAACTCTTTGTTATCTTCTGTTTTTGCACTTTTATAAGTCCTGGAAGACCACACAGGACATCCAGCTACCCTGCCGAAGAGAACAATGTAGAGGCCTAGTGGAGAGGGAGAGACCCCAAGACTACATTGAGGGAGAGAGGCCCAGCCATCCCATTGCTACAGCTGAGCCCTGTCTTCTAGAACCATCCACATCAGGCCACCAGACATATCAGTGAAGCCACCTTGGACATTCCAGCCCAACCAGCAGTAAATGCTGTTACCTGGGGGTCCTCAAATAAGAAGAGCACAAAGTCCATCCAGGTGAACCATAGCCAAACCAGAGGATCTTGAAGAAAATAGAATGGTGGTTATTTTAAGATAATAGGCATTGGCATAATAGTGCCTTATTATGAACCAATAAAATGATGTGTTTTGGAAACAAATGTAGTGATTACATAACACCCGTGATCCCCAACAGATTGCTGCCTTTAGTGGATCCACCCAGATAGTGGATTCACCGTAACATTTCAAGCCTACCCACTGAATGCCTCAAACCTACAGAAACTGAAACGTCAATCATAATTTTTTAGAAGGATATAAAAAATGTGGGGTTTTATTGTGGTTTTTTAAAAATTTTATTTTTTATTTAAGTATAGTTGATTCACAATGTTGTATTAATTTGTGCTGTACAACAAAGTGACTAAGTTATACACATCTATATTCTTTTTCATATTCTTTTCCATTATGGTTTATCGCAGGTTATTGACATACTTCCCTGTGCTATGCAGTAAGACCTTGTTGTTTATCCATTCTATTTATACCAGTTTGTATCTGTGAATCCCAAACTCCCAATCCATCCCTCTCCCACCCTCCTCCCCCTTGACAACTACCAGTCTGTTCTCTGTTCCTGATTCTGTTTCATAATTAGGTTCATTTGTGTCATATTTTAGATTCCACATATAAGTGACATCATATGGTATTTATCTTTCTCTTTCTGACTTACTTCACTTAGTATGGTAATCTCTAGGTCCATCCATGTTGCTGCAAATGGCATTATTTCATTCTCTTTATGGCTGAGTAGTATTCCTACTGTGGATTATTAAATATTGAGTCTGTAAACACATCATTACATTTTTTCCCAGCAGTACTTTAAATCGTCACTTCTGGGGGTTGGCACCTATTGATTATTAAAAATATTCCTATAATTATACATAATCATGAATTGGAATAAGACCTGTCATTGGTATTTTTTTTGGTTTTCGTTCTTTATTTTGTTGTTGGTTATCCCATCATGGATGAATAATTTGAAAGAGAATTTTTAAAGCATAATGACAAAGAGACTGATAGAAATGTGAGTAATAGTACTGTTAGCAATACAGTCATATGTCTTCAAAGAGTTATGAAGACTAAGTAAATAAATTACTTAGTGTTTCATAAATATTATCTACAAAAGAACCCCAAAATATCATTAAAATGTGTAAAGTAGTTGACTACATCAAAGTAAAAATCTTCTGCACAGCAAAGGAAATCGTTAACAAAATGAAATGGCAACATACTGAATGGGAGAAAATATTTGCAAATTGTATACCTGATGAGTGGTTAATATCCAAAATATACAAAGAACTTATATAACCCAATAGCCAAAAAAATCCAATTAAAAATGGGCAGAGGATCTGAAGAAGACATACACATGGCTTATAGGTACATGAAAAGATACTCAACATCACTAATCATCAGGGAAATGCAAATCAAGATCACAAAGAGGTATTACGTCACACCTGTTAGAATGGCTCTTATCACAAAGAGGTATTACGTCACACCTGTTAGAATGGCTCTTATCACAAAGATAAGAAATAAGTGTTAATGAGGTTGTGGAGAAAAGGGAACTCTTGTGCGCTGTTGATGGGAATGTAAATTTGTGCAGCTACTATGGAGAACAGTACAGAGGTTCCTCAAAAAATTAAGAATAGAACTACCATACGAGCCAGCAATTCCACTTCAAGGTATTTATGTGAAGAAAACAAAAACACTAATTTGAAAAGAAATATGCACCCACATGTTCATTCCAGTATTATTATTTACAGTATCAAAGACAGGGAAACAACCTCAGTGTGCATCAATAGGTGAATGGATAGGAAGATGTGGCATACATATACAAGGGAATACTATTCAGCCATAAAAAATGAAATATTGCCATTTGTGACAGCATGGATGGAACTTGAGAGTATTATGCTAAGTGAAATAGGTCAGACAGAGAAAGACAAATACTATATGACCTCATTTATATTTAGAATTTAAAAAGCAAACTAAAACAAGCCATAGATACTGATAAAAGAATGGTGGTTGCCAGAAGCAGGGGATAGGAGGTGGGCAAAATGGGTGAAGGGGGTCAAAATGTCCAACCCAGTTAGAAAATAAGTAAATCATAGGGATACAACATGCAGCATGGTGACTATAGTTAATAATCCTGTATTGCATATTTGAAAGTTGCCAAGAGAGTAGATCTTATAAGATGTCACCATGAGGAAAAAATATTTATTTTTTAACTGTGTATGGTGACAGATGTTAACTAGACTAATTGTGGTGATCATTTCACAATATATACACATATTGAATCATTATGTTGTACTCCTGAAACTAATGTAATGTTATATGTCAATTTTATCTCAATACAAATTTTTACATAAAATATATAGAAATATTTGATGTTTCTTATTTTGCTGAACTGGCAATAAAATTAGTTCTGTTCCATTCTGAATCATAGATATAGAGACACACATTAAACTAATCAAGCTCAAAAATAATTTTGAAGTACCCGAAGTATGCCAAGCGGAATCCATCAAAATATTCAAAATTAAGTATAAAGATATTCAAATGTGTCTCAACAATTAATGTCTATTGTGCCAGGGGACAAATTCAAAAGCTTTGGAATACTTGCGTTCAGTGTCACATTTAAACACAAGGTTAGAGATGCTGAACTTTTGGTAGGTTCTTTAGTAAATTTGCCATTAAGAAATGATAAAAATCACGTTTGTGAACGGAATAGATACAGTGATCGATAAAGTGCTTTCATCAAAAAATAAAGTTTATTTTAAAATTCTAGATATAGCAGAAAGCAAAGAAATGATTACTATCTTAAGTGTGGCCACGTACAATTCATTAACAACTGTTTTGCAGATATGAGTGAATAAAGAATTCCGTGAAGACTTTTCATTCAACCATGGAAAATAGCTATGATTAGAGATTTCTAAATAATTTGACAGCTCCATCCCAACTAGTAACATAGACTAAACGTGATAAACTGAGTTAAGCACTGACACTAAAGATGTATTTGGTCTTAGGCTAAGAAAACCTGTTGCAGGCATTGAAGTTGTTACAACAGAAGCAAATTATATTCTGTGTTGAACACATAAGGAATTTTTGATCCCATTAGTTATATACAGTTTTTTAGGAAAAGTATTTTTTATCAGTTAAAATTTTCATCTACATTAAGACCTCCAAATTCTTGACTGTTTGTGAAGAGATAGGGAATGTTTAAAAAACATTTTAATGTTTAAAAATGTTTAAAAACCTGCTCTTTCAGACTGAATTATGTTGACTCTCAGAAAATATAGAGTGTTTTATCTGGTGATTAGAACTTTACCTTTCTCTGGAAGAAATATTTAATCAGTAAGATTTTTATGCAGGAATTTGCAAATTCATTTTGTACAAATAATGGCTCATTCGAAAAGTCTGAATGGATGAGGATTAGTCAGGATGGGTTAGATGAAGCTGTGGTGATAAATAATCCCCCATATTCTCTGACTTGCAAAACATGAGTCTGTGTCCTACTCAGTTTGGCTAGAACGCAGGTCCACAACAGTGGCCTTCATTTTATTTTTTATTCTTTTGCTTTGAAGACATATCTTTTAGTAGGTGAGCAGGGGCCATTAGAGAGGAAAGTACCTATGCGGTGCCTTCCACAATGCCAGAGGGTATTCAGCACTGGCATTCCAAGGCTGGTGAAAATGACTTTCTTTCTTTCTGTGTATGCGTGTGTGTGTGTGTGTGCATGTGTGTGTGTGTGTGTGATTTTTTTTTTAGTTGGAGTATAGTTGATTTACAATGTTATGTTAGTTTCAGGTGTACAGCAAAGTGATTCAGTTACATTGTTTTTCAGATTCTTTTCCCATATAGGAAAAGAATATAGATATTGAGTATAGTTCCCTGTGTTATGCAGTAGGTACTTGTTGATTATCTATTTTATATATAGTGATGTGTATCTGTTAATCCCAAATTTCTACTTTATCCCTCCTCCCCACCTTTCCCCTTTGGTGACCATAAGTTTGTTTTCTATGTCCGTGAGTCTTTCTATTTTGTAAATAAGTTCATTTGTATCATTTTTTTAGATTCCACATATAAACGATAGCATATGGTATTTAGATTTCTCAGTCTGACTGACTTCATTTCGTATGATAATCTCTAGGTCCATCTATGTTACTGAAAATGGCATTATTTCATTCTTTTTATGGCTGAGTAGGATTCCATTGTGTATGTGTATATATATATGTGTGTGTGTGTGTGTGTGTGTGTGTGTGTGTGTGTATGTATATATATACCACATCTTCTTTATCCATTCATCTGTAGATGGACATTTCGGTTGCTTCCATGTCTTGACTATTGTAAATAGTGCTGTTTTAGAACCTGATGGGACAGATTGCCACTATCAAAGCACTGCCATTTGCCATGGCAGGGGCAAGAAGATATAAGGAATTGGGCACTGACTCTTAAAGCTTCCACCAGGAAGTGACCCACATCATTCCATTCACCAAAGCAAGTCACATGGTGAATTTCAAGAAGACAGTGAAGTGCAAGCTTACCGTGGGCCAGGAATCATGAGAACTAGAATATTGTTAGCTTCCTGATGACACCATAACTTCTTTGCAAGTTAAATTTGCTTAAGTATGAAGTCAAAAAGCATGTAAGCATCACATAAGTAAAGTACACCTACCTCCTTGATCAAATTGATGTCTTGTCTAATCTGCTTATGAAATTTTTTGAAGAGTTTGCTAAAAACTATTGGAATTATTATAAAAAGACACTTGAAATATTTGGAAAAAGTTCTTGATAAACATTTTTCTCAGTCAGAAGGCACTGGTGAGTGGAGAATGAATCCTTTTCTTACGATGTGTGGGCAAAGTACTGATATAAGTACGTTCCTTCATTCTGTAGATTACTTCAGATGACAATTTGAAATAAAAGTCTAACAAAGGTCACATATCTTCTCAGGAACTAACGCTCAGTATCCAATTATGTTAGAGAAAAAAGTAATTATTTTGCTTTCTGATCCCATATGCAAAGTTTTGATTCTTTGTCTAACATAAAAACTTTAAAAAGCAAAAGTGTTTATTCAGGAACCTCATCTTCACCTTATGCTAAACCAAATGTGCCTTTATCACTGACTAATCAAAAACATTATCATTTTTTCTCACTGAGTAACGTAATTTTTGATGTGCAGTTTTGCAGATTGGCTAGATTTAGCATTACTTACATAGTCTTTAACATAAAAGCTTGGTTTTAATCATATTTATATTTATAATCACTCTACTTAGGGCAAGTGAGATCATTTAAAATGCATGACAGTGAAACAAAATTATTTTAAATACATGTATTTTAATACAGGGTAACCAAGTATAGAGTAAGCAAAAGTATAGGTGGGACACACATACAGCCAAAAACTGTGGAAGAGTTATGCAAATGCTGATGTTTAGAAAGCAGTAATATAATAAATGGATTATAAATAATTGTTTGAATTAAAATAGAAAAATAATTGGCTTAAGTTTGTTCTGAGATAAAAGTTATCTTACTTTCTTTGGGACTTTTAAGCATGAATAAATTTTGGAAGTGCTGAAGGTTTAAAAGTATTACCTCCAATTTAAAAAACCTGATTTTCTAAGGCTACTTATTAATAAACTTTCAAAGATCTGAAAAAAATGTATTGTGAAAAATAATTTACATAAAGTTTTTGAATATATACATATTGTTGCCTTTTTAGTATAAAATACTTGCAATTATATAAATAAGTAAAGCATTTTCAGACCCACAGTGATAGTTATACTGTGACATTTTTCGCCCCACTCTAAATGGCTTTTTGAGTATGTATAAGAATAGCAAACATTTCTTACCAAATAATTTACTGCTGTGAAAGTTTACTCTTAACCACAACTGGCTTAAGATAGGACAGGCAACTGCTTGGGTGAGGCAATTTTAGAGCTGTCGAAAAGCCGTCTAACTGCCATGAAACTTTACCAAAAACTTCACTTTTTTTGGTTTATGGTGTGAATTCTTATTAAAACCTAAGTAATCCTAAAAAGGACATAATATTCTCAGCTGTTAGTTATTGTTTGTGATTTCAAGTCTCTGAAAACAAACTTTGATTAGGAAGGAGTAAGGGCTGATATTTTAACGGAATATTTGAGAGAAAAGTGAGGAATGTGAGAATGAGGAGGAACATAGATTAAAAAGTATAAAATTTCATGACTTTATGCAGGGCTGTGGCTCTAACAGTTAATCTAAAATCAGTAGCTAATGATATGCCACCAACTCCTTGCAGATACTTGAGGATCGAAATCCAGAACCTATGCTAATTATTAAAGAACTGCAAATCAGAACTACAGTGAGGTATCACCTCACACGGGTCAGAATGGCCATCATCAAAAAATCTACAAACAATAAATGCTGGAGAGGGTGTGGAGAAAAGGGAACCCTCTTACACCGTTGGTGGGAATGTAAATTGGTGCAGCCACTATGGAGAACAGTATGGAGGTTCCTTAAACTAAAAGTAGAGTTGCTGTATGATTCAGCAATCCCAATCCTGGGCATATATCTGGAAAAAATGAAAACTCTAATTTGAAAAGATACACTGGCATCTTTTTTTAAAAATCTGTTTTTCAGTTTCATGTATTCATGTACCTCATAGTTTATTCAGGAAGATTTTTAAATAACAGTTCAGGTAAATCCTAACAAAGCATGCATTACTCCATCAAACAATTAATTTTCAGTGAACTCCTATTTTGATACCAGTTGGTGATCATTGTTTTGTATGTGTATATGTGTCTTTTAATTTAGAAATATTTCCATTTGGTATTGCCTTGGTTGAACAGTATTTCATTTCTGTGGAAAGTCTAGTGGAGCCTTGAAAGTCCTCAGCTCAGTTTTTGGATGATTTTTTTACTTTATTTTTGTTTTTGTTTAGCTATCTCTGATTTTTTTCCCCTCCAACTAAACTTTCAATAGTTCAGATGTGTAATATATTTTATTTTACTATTTTATTATTTTTATTTATTTATTTTTTGCGGTACGCGGGCCTCTCACAGCCGTGGCCTCTCCCGTTGCGGAGCACAGGCTCTGGACGCGCAGCCTCAGTGGCCATGGTTCACGGGCCCAGCCGCTCCGCTGCATGTGGGAACTTCCTGGACCGGGGCACGAACCCGTGTCCCCTGCATCGGCAGGCGGACTCTCAACCACTGCGCCACCAGGGAAACCCGTGTAATATATTTTAAATTACAAATCTAACCATGTCCTAGAAATGATAAGTGATTCATTTTGTCCAGAAGCAATATCACCATGAAATCAGAATCTTCTTTTGTTTATTCCTGGGTTATAAGGACACTAATAAAAAAGCTTCTCTGACTACATGTTGAGTTTGAGGAACCTGCCCTTTCTAGAATGATTGTGGATGCAGTTTTGCATTAAAAGCTAATGAGGCCTTAATGTATTCTCTCACAAATACTAGTCTGAAGACACTCCCGTCTCCAGCACGTGTTCTGGATTTGTTAGATGATCTTTAAAGGCATGCACATTTGCAAACATATTCCTTCTTTATTTATATGTGCAAAATCATCTTTTGTGAACCGACAAAGCAAACGCATCATGAGAGAAGACAGTGGGAGAATGTGCATCAGTGGATGCACAGAAGGTCCATCAGTGGATTCAGTCCTTTCAGGGAAGTTTGGAAACCCTTGCTTATTAGGCGTGAGTGGCAGCTGCTCCAATAGCAGCAGTACTGTCGTTTACATTATTTCACTTCACAAAGTGCTTATCAAAGCAAATTTAGTACATTAGAATAAAAGCCAAAATAGAGAGCATTAAATGAATCACTCAGAAACTAACCCCATTACAGACAGAGCCAGAACTGCTAGAGGGAGCTGGCACAGCAGAGTATCTGAGGCTCCCTTAACACACCCACCAATTCCAAATGAAGGACCCCATCCCTAGGTTAATTCAATAATAAGACAGGAGTCAGGGGGAAAATGTGTTAGTTTCAGTGGGGGAGTGTGCTTCCTAATTGTATAGAGTAAAATGAACAACCTAGAAAATGACAGTATGTGTTCAACGTATCATTTTTCTCAGTAGACAAACTTCAGAGGACAGAAAGCACCTCCTCCTTGCTCACTACTGTATTACCAGCTGTTAGCAAAATGCAGTAAAGATCTGTTGATTGATTGGTTCATTGATTGATCGCTGGGGGATATAATGAGTACTTCCACCTTTGAAACAATCTTAGTTTGGAGAGGAAAGTATGTCTATCTTTTGTTATGTAAATATAACAGCAAGCAAAGTAAATAAGATGGGCCGGAATCAATTCTTAGGTAATCGGGAACAGACTCTGCCATGGGGATGGTTTACATTTTACTCCAAAAGCAAAATTTTGCATTTAGTGTAAGAAATAGTGGTAAAACACCGAGCTTTTGCTTTCTACCAATAGTGTAAACATTACTCTAACATGTAGTCTCTGGAAATAATTTAGTTAACTCTTATTTTTATACGCATGTTCTGTTCTGGAGACTTGATGCAGAAATACTGATGGAAAGTTTTTTCTCTAAGTGGCAGTTTGTTTACAGAAATCCCTTGAAATCTTGATGTTATTGAAAAGTCTGAAATAAATGTTGCCTCGAAATTGCCTGTTACAGAACAGCTCCACACCTCCCAGAGCAGTTCCCCACTTCGTTAGTAAATCACCTAAAATCCATGAAGGTCATGGAGACTGCTCCCTCTGTGAAATGAAATATTTATGTTCCGATCCCCCAAAAAAAAAAAAAAAAAAAAAAAGCTAGAGTTTTCCAAGCAGCAAGAATCACAGAAGGAGGGTTTTTCTTCACTGTTATTTATACACAGAGTTTTCTATTTCTCTTATATATTATTATGACTTTATGAAATATCACAACCACAATTTGAATTTTAGACAGAAATTTAAAAGAGTACTTTTGAGGGTATGAAAAGTAAAACTTTTAGTTGTTTGGTTTGTTTAGTTGTTTCCTATTTTCAAATTTCTCCTTTATCCCCAGAGAAAACCCCAAACAAAACTCTAATAATTTCTTTTTCTTATATCAGTGTAGGTGTTCTATTACTAACCTACACAGTTCAAGTGATTAAAAAAGACCAGCAAACTTCTAAGGACATACCAGCTACTTCCAAGTTGCCTTGCTCCCAGATGAGTGCAAAACTGACCATTCACTTAAGCTTCTATGATGGTGGAACCACACAAGCCAGGAAACTAGGATCAGGAGCTGAGGCCATAGGATGGAGAATGTATAATAGCTTCCCTGTACCTTTAGCTATGCAATCCGAAGGAAGGCTTTGAAAGTGCTGAGGGTTTGATGCCAAAGAAGAAACCCTTTCAGATGCATTTACCAAATGTTAGCTTAACATTCTTGGTGTGGTTTTCTGTTAATTAAATTACATCATAAAAATTCCCATGATCTCATTAATTTCAGTCGTTGGGTAGAAGAAAACCCAAATAAACTACTAACTTGTCATTCACTTCTTTCAGCAGACAGAAACTCAGTTGGAAAGTGCAGACACAAGATGAGCTACTGGAATATAAAGAGGTCGGATGGATTAGGAGCCATAATGGAGACACGCATGACCTTCCTTGTGTGAGAGAGAAGACTGGCCGGGAGACAAACAACAGGAAAAAGCAAGAATGAAGGACTCTTGGCAGTGATCCAAGTAACAACCTAGGCTAGAGGCAAGAGAAAATCAGCTCCTCTAGACAGAACAAGGAATGATAGATAGGTAAGTGCTTGGAGTCAACCAGTGCTTCCAATGACAGGTTGGTATAGGAGAGTCAGGTGTTATAAAAAGGGCCAGGGACCGAGCAGGTATGAGAGAGAATCCAAGCAGAAAAGTATAAAATAAACTTTGTAAAAAATGGAGCACTTTGCAATTATGCATTGAGAAGCATATCTGATTTGTACTTAAAGTTTTTGGTTTTTGTTTTGAGTGCTTGCTCTGATGGGGCATATAAAGCTGTTTATAGATAAAAATAGAAAATATAGCTATCTGCTTTTAAATCAGTAAAGGCACTTTTATGAAATCAAAAACAACTAATAAAATTGCCATGCAAAATAAATTGCAAACGAATTGCAAGAAACAGCACTTACTTTAATGGTTCCATGAATTTCATGGGGGTGATCCTAACACACAATTTGGCTAGCCAAGCTGTTAAAAAAGAAAATTCGACTGAGTAAATTTGATGATCTAGCTGGCTTTATCGAGCAATTCATGAATCTGGCAGCATCCCATCCAGTAAATAGAAGGGTGCTCCAAGGGGTTGTACAAAATGGAAGTTTTTTGTAGGCAGAAGGAGGGTGGGGCAAGGAAGATATTAGCAAAATAAAGGATCTTTCAGGCCAGAAGTCACCTTCTTTGGGGAGAAGGGTGAGTGTCTTTCACCACACAGATTACTTCTCATTCCTTTGGAGCGGGTCCATGTGGCAGATTACCTCACTGGTGCTGACCAGAAAATTCCACACTGACTACATTAAGATTACATTCCTGGGGAAGGTTGAGACTACAATGAGGTCAGGTATTAAATCTAAGTTTAGTTTCATAGGTTTTAGCACAAGTGATGCCATCTTAGGCCTGTGGTTATCTCCTTAACAAAGCTTAAATAAACTTTGATAAGTATTCCCATGTAGGCAGCATATGACTCAAGGGGTTACAAAACAAAGAGAAAATAGCATATCCAAATTAAGGAATTTAAGGTTTGGGGATAATTGCAGTTTTCAAGATAATGATTAACAACAGTATACTCCCTGGCAATAACTGTTGCTAAGAAAACCCTGTGCTGGGACTTTGCTGAGAATCCACCAGCCAATGCAGGGGACACGGGTTCGAGCCCTGGTCCGGAAAGATTCCACATGCCTTGGAGCAACTAAGCCCATGCACCACAACTACTGAGCCTGCACTCTAGGGCCTGCGAGCCACAAGTGCTGAGCCCGCGTGCCACAAGTGCTGAGCCCGCATGCCACAACTACTGAAACCCGCGCGCCTAGAGACCATGCTTCGCAACAATAGAAGTCACAGCAATGAGAAGCCCACATACTGCAACGAAGACCCAGCACAGCCAAAAATAAATAAAATAAATAAATAATTTTATTTTAAAAAAGAAAGAAAACTGTGCTGTTGCTGGTGGTCACTAAGAGAGGAGGAAGGACAAGGCAGAGAGAATCACTCTATCAGTTTGCTTTTTTTTTCTGTTAATGAAGTAAAATTTAATAGCTGTCGTATCATCAAAGCTTTGTTGTTGCAATTGTAAAGAATTACAGTTTTGTTTCAAGTGAAAAATTTATTGGGTAGCATTTATAGAGTGCAAACGATATGCCACATATGATTCTATCATCTTATGCTCTGTGCTGTCTTATGCTCTGGGAACCCAGATGAAAGCTTGTCAGACCACAGTTCAAGTTCCCATAGGTGTTTATTCACATGCATTTTGAGGAAAATTTGTACGGAGGACCTAACCTAGCTACAAAACCTCAGACCACATCAATGTTTTTGAAAGGTACAGAACCACAGAGACAATTTAACATGGAGGAATGTGTAAAAAGAAAGGAATTTTCCAACGATTGCCATTTAGCCAGTAATGGCAAACATGTTCGGATTTCCTTGGTTCCTTTGCAGAGTCGCTCCACTGGGTACAATTGCCCTCACGGCAGTGGCAGTGGAAGTGGTGGGGAATCAAATTTCCAATGGTACCCCCGCTTCACCTCTTGGAGGCAACAACATTAAGACACAGGGTAGTCAAGACTCAGCTCATTTTCCCCTACTGGGCTGGTTCTCTGGTCTTTTCAGTAATGATGGCACCATCCACCTTTTCACAGAATCCAGAAACTTAGAACTTAGCAGAGGCTGTCCTCAGGCTTTAACATCGCATTGTAATAAACCTGTACATACTGTTGACTCAAGCTAATTAATATCCTAATCATCCATCCCCTTTGTTTGATCCCCCTGCCATATGACAACCTTTATTTTCCCAATCTGGACCAGACCATGGCTTCTTTCAACCTCCAGGCTTGACTGCCTTCAAAATGTCTGCTTTTTAAAGATTACCAGAGTAATCTTATAAAACTACAAATATTCTTCTGATTCTCTTGCTTAAAATGCAAGATAGTTCCTTGGTGTCTACGAGTCAAGTCTCAATGTCTCAATTCCTTAGCAAGTATCTAAGGCCTAACTTAATCAGACTCCTTCTTATTTCTTCAGTTGTATCCCTAAGTTCTTTATGCTCCAAAAATAGCAAATGACTTCTGTTTTCTTGTACATATGTATTAGGTTTTATACTATGGGGAGTTGTCTCTGCCAGGACTTCTCTTATTCTTCATATCGGCCTTGCAAAGTCTTATTCACCCTCTACAATCCTTCAATTTCCTATTCAAATGTGTCTTCCTCTCTGAGCCCCTCCCTACCTGAAAACAAAACAAAAGAATGTTCACTTTCTTCCTTGTCCACTTCCCTGCCTTTTATATACCTTTGTTAGGACACATATTTTTAAATTTTTTTTTTTTTTTTTGGATTGCTTCTTTCTACCGTAGTGTGAAAACATACCTAATCTTAGTTCTTGCAGTATTTTAAACACTCATCTGCATGAAGTTCTCAGCATCTGTTTATAGAATTAAAGATTTGTCTTAGAGCTCACAAGAGAAAAAAAAGGGTCATTACTGACAGCTGAAATGCAGGGAGTTATAAAAGAGTTCAGTATATCCTGGGAACGGTGGTTAGTTTTGTGTAACTGGAGCATATGGTCATATGTAATAGGAAGTGGTGGTATTTGTTGAGGACAGATTATAAAAGATCTCATATGAGAAATGTAGGCGGCTCTTGAAATAATCTAGAAATAATCTGGAATAATCTTGCAATAATCTAGAGCCTGATTTTAGCAGTGGCAGATTGGAGGGAATTTCCTAGACATTTCTGGGAATAGTGTCCATATTGGATGTGTGACATGAAGGAGAATGAATAATGGGAGATCCCTCTGTGGTTTCAGCTTGAGAAACTGGGTAGGTTGTGACACCATTATTTGGGATAAAGAATACAGAAGGCTGACCAAAATTAGGAGACATTCTTGTTTTTTTCCCCAGATAGGGGATTTCAGGGATTTGAAGTATAGAGCACGGTTATTATCTGCCTAAAAATGAAGGTTGAGTATGTTCGGACCTTACTGTCCCTGAGACAATTTCAGTCTAGAATGGCCCCAAGATTAAATTCCCTGAATACCAGGAGGAATTTCGAAGAGGGGTAGCATTGTGCCACCTCTGCCCTAATATCACCCTTCTCTGCCTTCTTGAAAAATGTCAAAATAAACAAACAATATATATATTGTTTTTGACAACAGAAAAAAAGTCTCTCTTTGTGCACCTCCAGAGCGCCTAAAAAACACGTAAGACGTAAGACGTAAGAACTTTACGTCTGGGCTAAGGCGTGAACTTAACATGAGAAATAATGGAATGAACATGCTTTTGTGAATACATCTGGGAATACCGTCAAATAGAGTCCTTGTTACCAAATGCTTAACTAAAGGATATAAACACCAAACAACATCATGAACATTCAGGTCCCAGACAAGTGCCTTTATTTTAGTTAAAGGCCAATCTGATAAGTTAATTCTGAATAATATTATGTGGACAAGCCTTCAACTGTTTGTTCATGATATCACTTTCCAGAAAGTTTACTTGGTGAGATTGTTTATAAAAACCATGCTTCTTTGTAAAGTTTGACTCACTTTTAAGTGCCCAAGACAAAGGAAATAATGTTTGAGGTATCACAAAAGGGTAGATCTCAATGCAAGGCAAGGAGCAAAAGCCCATTTGTATGTGGCATATTTATATGTAAAAAAGACCTCTTTGTCTTAGAGGAATGTAATCGCTCTTGTATATACCTTTATATTATACACAACATATTTAATCTTTCCATGAGCATTTACTGACAACTTTATTAGCAATGGAAAATACAAGATGAACAAATCTCTACCTTTTTGGCTAACTGGTCGCTGTGTTTTCACCTTTTTCTTATGTAGTATGGATTCCAGTTTCTGTATCATTCTGCTTTTCCTACTCTGGACATATTCCATTTTCTTATCAGTCAACTCAAAATATAACTAGCAGATTGAATTTTAACGCTTCAGCCATTGACTGAGATAAGCTATAAATACTAAAAGGCTCAGTTCCCCAGATCAAAGAGCTATTATGTCTGCTAAAGAAATTTTATCTTACGTTAAATTTTGAGGTTGGTATGCCTACTTTGGCTTCACATTGAGCTGATATTAAGCTTGTCATTTTAAAAAAATAAGCTGTCAGTAAAATTTCCCCATCTGCTTACTCAAGTGATCTTTTAAAATTTTAAGTAAAACATTCTAACAAGAGGCCCTAAGATTTATTCCTATTAAGTTTCCTGTTGTTGCAGCTCATTGTCTGAGCATGCCAGGACTTATGAGTAGTTCATCGGTCCTCTGATGCAGCGCCTATCCTAACAGAATTGTGGCTTTGGAGACTTAACCAGCTTGGCTTCTTTATTCAGTGCAGTGACAAAATCCAGTTGTAATAAGGACATGGGAGAACACTGTTCTATGTAACTATAGAGTTTTCTGCCTGTCATCTTCAGTGACTGATAAATTGCATTCATCAACACTTTTCCGGATAATATTGTTCAGTTAAATATGATTTCAACTAATCGGACTATAATATAGGCCACAGTTTTCAATCTTGTCCACAGGCTATGAGTGATGTACTGAAGGGGAGCAGACTATGTCACCCCAAAATAAGCCACTTTGGCATGTTGATTATTTTTTATTCTTTATTTTTAAAATTTTTTTGGAGTATAGTTGATTTACAGTGTTTTGTTAGTTTCAGGTGTACAGTAAAGTGACTCAGTTATGCATATACATATATTCATTCTTTTTCAGATTCTTTCCTCATGTAGGTTATCACAGAGTATTGAGTAGAGTTCCCTGTGTGTATATGTTAATCCCAAGCTCCTGATTTATCCCTCCCTGCCACATTTCCCCTTTGGTAACCATAAGCTTCTTTTTGATATCTGTAAGTCTGTTTCTCTTTTGTAAATAAGTTTATTCATATCATCTTTTTAAAAATTAGATTCCACATATGAGTGATATTATATGATATTTGTCTTTGTCTGACTTACTTATGAAAGTATGAAAATGCCTAGGTCCATCCACGTTGCTGCACATGGCATTATTTTGTTCTTTTTATGGCTGGGTAATATTCCATTGATTATTTTAAAGTTACTTAAGAAACAACCAGTGCAAGATGGACACGCTGACTTCCTTTGCTCCTCCCTGTAAGCGTGAAATAAATCTCCCACGTGAAGGGTATCCTCCCTATACCAGGAGGTAGAAGGCATCCTTCTCACCAGAGATCGGGAATTTAGGGCCAAGAAAGTTGTATAAAAACAAGTTGTTACTTCTTTACTAACTTGGTACCCCAAAAGCTCAAACCCCTTTTACTTGTCAATGTCTCATAGATTTATTTTTGCCTTGTCTAAAAGGTATAAAAGCTGCCTGCTTGGGTCACTGTTTTTAGTCTCATTTTATAGATTCTGTACATACAAAATAAAATTTGTTTTTCTCCTGCTACTCTGTCTTATGTCAACTTAGTTATTAGACCAGCCAAAGAACCTAGAAGGAAGGAAGAAAAGCTTTCCTCCCCTACAGTACTTACATGAATTACTGAAAATTAAGATACTTTCCCAGTATTTGTAAGTTTCTTTTGATCTAGTCAATAATCCTATCTTATTACATGTTAGTCCATGAGAATTTATGCCTTTTGCCTGTATATTTATTTATATTGATGATCAACTTCTTAAGTGATTTATTAAATCATCTTTTTCACAGTCCTTTGTAGAATTTTCCTGGGGACCGATGTGAAATTTGGCAATATTTAATATCACAACTTTTTTTTAATCCCCTTTTGAAAAAATACTATGGTGACATTAGTAAATCTAAAGTCACCCAACACTTCTCTCTATATCCAGGATTTTTTTTAAAACAAAGATTGCTGACAATATTTCTTCAATTGTATCTGAAAGTTCCCTCAGCATATTTTACTTTAACACATTTTAAGTGTCTAAGGATGACTTACTGTATCTCATCTTCATTAGACTTCAGCTCTCACTTAATAAAGTTTTAAAAACTTTTCTGTGTTGCAGACCTTTCTCTTTGATTAAAATATATTAGTAACGACAGAAAGGACACTGAAAATAAGACAAGTAGTTTGGTAACATTATGCCATCTACCTAAATGATTGTGCTTAGGCCATCTTTGGTCTTATTCCATTTTTTCTGTTTCCCTTATACTAAAATCATAAAAATGGAGTCTGGACCATGCTTTCATAGATCCTTGGTTCTGTGCTTCACTTCATAGCATTTAAAATTGTAATTTTCAAAATCTGAGCTCAACAGAAAGCCCGCCTTGAAACTCATTTTGTTTCTTTAGAAGCTTTGCTCTGTCAATGCAGAATAATTTGTGACTGTACTAATGTTAGAATGTTTCATCCCCATTGAATATTAGTTCACTGAAGAGTTTCTCACTATTAGATCATATCTATTTTCTCCGGGTATTTTGGAAATGAGGGAGTCATGTTTGATTACATTCATCTTTCCTACCTTTATAATTACTTCCTATGTCATTTTTACTTACAATTCATTCCAAATTTTGCTTATTGTTTGATTTTTCCAAACTAACCCATATACATGGTAAAAATTAAGTAGTAGTAAAGAATTTATAACATTTCATCTCATTCCCCACCATTTCCAATCCTGCTACTGACAAGCAGGCATTCTGTAAATTTCTTCTAGCGTCTCTTCTGGTGGTTCTACCTGTAACTATTAATAATATAAAAACATTTCTCGATTTATTAAACAAAATTTTGATTCTCCTACAAATGAGTAAGAGTTAGTTAAAATTCAAATACCCCCATCTAGCTGTCTCATAATATTCTCAATTTTATGAGTTATATTATTACAGGCATACCTTGTTTTATTGGGCTTCACTTTCTTGCACGTCACCTGTACTGTGTTTTTTACAAAATGATGGTCGTGGCAGTACTGCTTTGAGCAAGTCTATTTGTTCCATCTTTCAGCTGTATTTGTTCACTGTGGGTCTGTGTCATGATTTAGTAATTCTCACAGTATTTCAAACATTTTCATTGTTATGATATTTGCTTGATTGTGGTGGTTTGGGATCGAACTGCACTATTTCTAACGTATGCCTCTATTTTAGTTCAGTCATTGCTTGATTTTGTAATCGTGATCCATTAATTTCAGACAGTCTCTCCTTCAGTTGAATGTACTAGCTCTCCTCACCTTCCTTACATCCACCTTCTAAATTCTGTCAGGTATAGCTTTATCTTTACAAAGGAAATACCAATGGTATACATATATATAGTTATATATATATATAGTCATATATAGTTATATATATGTAGTTATATATATGTATTTATATATACAGTTATATATATAGTCATATAGTTATATATGTAGTTATATATATAGTTATATATATGTATTTATATATATAGTTATATATATAGTCATATATAGTTATATATATGTAGTTATATATATAGTTCTATATATGTATTTATATATATAGTTATATATATAGTCATATATAGTTATATATATGTACTTATATATATAGTTACATATATGTATTCATATATATAGTTATATATATAGTCATATATAGTTATATATATGTAGTTATATATATAGTTATATATATGTATTTATATATATAGTTATATATATAGTCATATATAGTTATATATATATAGTCATATATAGTTATATATATGTAGTTATATATATGTATTTATATATAGTTATATATATAGTCATATATAGTTATATATATGTAGTTATATATATAGTTATATGTATGTATTTATATATATAGTTATATATATAGTCATATATAGTTATATATATGTAGTTATATATATGTATTTATATATATAGTTATATATATAGTCATATATAGTTATATATATGTAGTTATATATATAGTTAGTTATATATTGTGTAAGTTGATTCTTCTTCAGTAAATAGCATGTAATGACAGCTATGTAACTACTGCCCAAGAAAGAACACCCTCGTCTAGGATACCATTTTAATCTCTTCATGTCCAATGTCACATACCCAGGACCTCTTGAGAAGAATGCTGCTTAAATCCCAAACAAATGTACTTTTTATATACTTCGTAAGTTGCCTGAAATCATGCCTTATCTTATTTTGTTTCATAAATTCACCATGGCCTTTTAGTATAGTTATATTATTTTTTTTTAGAATTTTTCATTTTC
>NW_006774406.1:429009-437448 GCF_000442215.2 Lipotes vexillifer | reverse complement strand
TCCCTACATTTTTGTGGCTGACAGAATAAATATATGCATTCTTCAATATAACACTAAGAGTATCCAGTTACCTATTATTTCATCTGTTAATTGGAATGTATCCCATTCTTTTAAAAGATATCCTTCTCGGAGTTCATTGTCTTAGGGATCTAATTTGAACCAATTTCTTTCTAGGCTTTTTACAAGCAAGTCATTCCAATGTTTGTTTCACTGCATTCCTAACGCAATTCCAGTGCTTCTCTTCCTTGATCTTTACCCTTGTTTTGTGGAGGACAACCTCAAGAAATTTCCTCGGAAAGGGGACATCAAAAGTGAACAGTAGGGAGATTCCTTAAAAAACTAGAAAAAGAGTTACCATATTATCCAGAGATCCCGCTTCTGGGCATACATCTGGAGAAAACTATAATTTGAAAAGATACATGCACCCCAGTGTTCATAGCAGCACTGTTTACAATAGCCAAGACATGAAAATAACCTAAATGTCCATTGACAGAGGAATGGATAAATAAATGTGGTATATATACACAGTGGAATATTACTCAGCCATAGAAAAGAATAAAATAATGCCGCTTGCAGCAACGTGGATGACCCTAGAGATTATCCAACTAAGCGAAATAAGTCAGACAAAGACAAATATCATATGATACTGCTTATATGTGGAATTTTAAAAAAAATGATAGAAATGTAGTCATTTACAAAACAGAAATGGACCCACAGACATAGAAAACAAACTTATGGTTACCAAAGGGGAGCGGGGGAGGGATAAATTAGGAGTTTGGGATTAACAGATACATACTACTATATGTAAAATAGGTAAACAATGAGGACCTACTGTGTAGCACAGGGAACTATACTCAATATCTTATAATAACCTATAATGGAAAAGAATCTAAAAAAGAAGATATATACATATATATGTATAACTGAATCACTTTGCTGTACACCTGAAACTAACACAATTTTGTAAATCGACTATATTTCAAAAAAAAAATTTAAGTGCCAATATAAAATAAAAATTAAAAAAAAAACTTAAAAAAAGTGAACTGTCATTGTAGCTTATATTATCTTTATTTTATACCACAATTGAGTAACAGATTGATCAGATATAGGGCTATATGTTAATTGTTTATAAACCTACCATCTGTGGGATTTTGCTTGTTTTGTAAGTTTGATATCCTCTCTCTTTCTCTGCCTCTGTCTTTCTCAGACTTAAATTTGTTTATTCTTAGTGTTATGAGATTTCACAAGAATGTATATCTGTGTGGATTTTTTTTAGCACCCATCTTTCTATGAATTGTATGGGTCCTTTTTATTTTATTTGTATGTTTTAACCAAACCACATAGTTTATCGTGTTTCTTATCTTTCTCTTCACTGTTTTTGGTGTTTGCCATTTTCATTTTCATACACTTTGACTTTGGTGTAAAATTCTTTGAGTTTTGACAAAAGTGTAAACAAGACAAGATACTAAATGGTTCCGTTATCCCCAAATATTCCCTGTGCTGCCTCTTTGCAGCCAACTCCTCCCCCTGTCCTCAATTCCTGGCAACTTCTGATGTGTTCACATTTCGTATAGATTTGTCAGGTAAATAGAATCATACAATATGTAGAGTTTAAATCTAGCTTCTCTCACTTAGTTTAATGTCATTGGGATTCATTTGTGTTGCATGTAACACGAGTTCGTTCTATTACTGAGCATTATTCCTCTGTATGGATTTAACACAGTTTGCTTATCCTTTCACCAGCTAAAGAACATTGGTTTATTTTTATTTTGGACAATTATGAATATAGCCAGTAAGCATTCACATATTAGCTATTGTGTGAACATAGGTTTTCATTTTATTTGGATAAATACTTAGGATGAGGGTTGCTCTGTACATGGCAAGTGTATATTTGAACATATAAGAAACCACTACACACTTTTCTGAAGTGCTCTAACATTTTGCATTTCTACCAGCCACGCATGAAAGTTCCACATCCTCATTATCATTTGGTATTGTGCATTGTTCTTGGTCCTTGGCATTTTGGTGGTATCATGTTGTGTTTTTAATTTTCATTTCCCTTATGAATAATGATATTGAAATTTTATTTATGGCCAAATTTACCATCTGTATATCTTCTTTAGTGAAGGGTCTGTTCAAATATTTTATACAGTTTGTAATCGGGTTGTTTCTTTTCTTATTGAGTTTTAAGTGTTCGGCAAGCATTTTAGATACAGTTCCTTGGTCAGATATGTGATGTGCAAAAAATCTTTTCTAGGCTCTGTCTTTTGTTTTCATTCACGTGATAGTGTTGTTTACAGAGCAAAAGTTTTAAACTTTGATGAAGTAAAGTGTGTGTGTGTGTGTGTGTGTGTGTGTGTGTGTGTATGGATTTGTGCTTTTGGTGTCATAACTAAGAATTCTTCACATAACTCCAGGTCCCAAAGACTTCCTCCTCTGTGCTTGTCTAGAATTTTTATAGTTTTAGGTTTTATAGTTATTTCTGTGATTCATTTTGAGTTCATTGTTACATGTGGCATGAAGCATATAACAAACTTTTGAGGGTTTGGCTTTTTGTTTGTTTTTTTGCCTGTGAACATCTACATTAAGTCCTTTAACAGGACTCATTTGGGAGTCAGTTCTCTACTGCCTTCTTCAAGCGTTGCCATTTTAGAAGGGCGGTGCCATTCTTAGTCTAAGACGTGTTTCTTTTTTTTCTCCAGAGAATACTTTCTTCTTTTACCAACAGTGTTTTAAGATTTTATGACAATATAACCTAGTTTGAGACTTTCTATTCAATGTACTTGTTGGGAACATCAATACAAATGATATCTCAACCAAGAAATGTTGGCAGATGTAATGGATTCCAGGAAGCTCTGGGCCAGCATATGCAAAAGTATTAGGAGCAAAGAAGGGAAGAGGCAACAAACAAGGGAGATGAAAATAAGATGGATGGTTAACGTGGCACTTGGAGCAGCTGTGCTAGACAATAAACTGCCCAGGAGAAAACACCTAGGCTCTTCTCAAAAGAATTGGACCACATTCTATAGGAGAAGTCAAGCAGCTGATCTGCATGTTAGTGATGTAGGAACCATTACTCTTTATTCCAGAATTTTGCAGAGTAGGGGAAGGTGTTGTGCAGAACCCAATCAAATGGTCATTTCCTGACTGTCGTAAGCTCTAGTCATCTGGGGATCTGGTGAATGTAGGGTGGTGAGAGAACAACAGGTAAATGTAGTAGAATAACTGGGCAGCAGTAAGGACCAGCTGTGCTTAGTGGTCTTCAGCATCTTCAGAGATGGGGCAGCATGGCTCTGTGTCTATCTCTAGACTCATACATCTGCCTAGTGTGGGTACAGAGTAGGTGGAAGGTGGGAGTTTTGTCCAGTGCCATTACGTATACTAACTTATGAAATCTCACAATCATCCACTGCCATCTACTTAGTTCTCATCACAAAGCTTTCACTCCAGTTATTACCCAATCCCCATTTCAGGATTTCCTCAAAGCCAGTGCTTTTCAAACACAAGGATCTAGAACTCTCCACGAATGAATAGCCCTCTTATCTGTCCATGCCTTTTGTGGCCTCGTCCCTCACTTGATTATCTTCTTATGTCATGGATCCCCTTCTGAAGAGAAAGGAAAAGAATTTGGTAAATAACCACTGCCTCCGAGGTGAGGATACCTACTAGACGTGTCTAGCTGGACCGGCCAATGGAAAACTCTTTAAGACCACGTCTCCAGCAACGTTTGAAACACACCAGCAATCATGTGGAAGAGCAAGGTCCTGGAAGAAGCCAGCTCCATCCCCAACCTGCCAAAGGCACCAGGGTTAACAGACTGATTATCTGAGGAGGGGCCACTCAAAGACAAGTGCCCTCAAATAGTTCACTGATGCCTGAGTGCCATTTGAGGAATACTAAAAGCAGAAATAGATGAGAGGCTAGATGGTGTCCCAGGATACGTGGCCTCCTTTGCACTCTGGCAGACCACTTGACCTCTAATATGTAGATGATTAAACCCTTGACCCTTGATTCTCTTTCTCAACTTCTGTAAAGAGACTGTGTGCTGCAGCTGGACTGCAAAATATTTGCTGTTCGTCTCTGGGGAGATGAGTACTGAAAATGAGTAAACATTTAAAAACTCTTCTGGAAATGTAACATTGCTGTGACCTTTGAGCACATTTTGTATTTTATAAATGTATTGGTTCTTGACAGATTAGGATTTTTAAAAATTAAATCTGGTCTTTCTGAATTTCTGCTCCATGGAACATAATACACATAAAAAATTAGTGAATTTCTCAGGCTATTGTAAATGTGAAATAATGCTCTTTTATACTTTCTCAAAGAATATTGTTTAATTTTAATATTCCCACCCTCACCCCCTCCCAAAAAAAGGCAAAAAAAAGGAAAAATATTCTGCCAAAATGACAAACTCTTTAAAAATGACCAAATCTGTTCCATTTTTTCCTTAAGCTAAAGTATGACTGACAGTCAGAAATGGTCTTCCCTCTGGCTGGTGTCATGTTTCAGTTCTACCAGGATCCTGTTAGGAGTGAGAAGGTCTTCAAAACTCCCCCGTTTCATTCTTCCAATTCTCCATTTTCTATTTCCCTGCATTTTCCGGTTATTGATTTCAAGAGCAAGCAAGCTGAATATTTTGCAGGACTTTATTTAGTTAGAAGCAACCCTGGGGACTTCCCTGGTGGTCCAGTGGTTAACACTCTGCACTTCCACTGCAGGGGGCACGGTTTGATACCTGGTTGGGGAACTAAGATCCTGCATGCCGTGAGGCATGGCAGATAGGCAGATAGATAGAGAGAGAGAGAGAGAGATAGATAGATAGATAGAAGCAACCCTAAAGAATGTTACTTTCTAAAAATTTGATTTCTCTCTTCTTTTGTTACTGCCGTCCACAATATCTAATTTTTATTTAGTGTCCCTCGTTGTTGACCAAAACATCCCAGTGGCTCCCTGTTGCCTGCTCCATCAAAGCTCACTGCATCTTGCTCACAGAAGCTGAGTTGGTGGCCTTCTTTGAGCTGTGCTGAGCGTGTGCGCACTTTCGCACCTCCACAACTTGACCCTCTTGTTTCCCAGGGGTGTGAAGCATTGAGCACTGCCCTGCAAAGCAGACTCAAAGGTGTTATGTTGTGAAATAAAATTTGAAGAGCTGAGCTTTGAAACAGAAAATATTCACATTTCTACCTGAAATCTCTTTCCGAATACCTGCACAGTATCAGGAAGTCCAAGATGAGAGCTGTGCTGACCTCTACATTCTACCACCTCTAATGAGGTGGTAATTTTTGTGACCGCCTCATCATTCTTCACTTGACTGTTATCAACTGGAAAAAAAAAAGAAAAAGAATTGGCTGAAATATCGGGAGACTCTGTTTTAATTTCACACCAGCGAAGAGCATAAATCTATGCTGCTCATTCCAGACTTGATAGGAACAGGTGTCTGAGTTTCAAAACTAAATAGTCAAGGGGACAGGAAAGCAGCACATAAGGGATGCGATACTCTTTACAAGTGTAATGCGCTTACTTCATTGGTCTTTTTAAGCAGAACCTTTTCCATGGGGAAAAATTCCTCCATTTATCACAGGACTAATTAAGTGAAAATTACCAAATTTCCAGTAAACTAGCAACATTTATCTAGCACCTACTTCATATAGATTATCATCTTAGCACTCAGAGGGAGGCTTCCCTACTAAATTTAATTACTCCTTTTTAATTTTTAACAGTGATAAAATATACTTTTATTTACTTCATTGAGTCAGAGGGTCGTAAAAAAAATTATTGCTAAAGTAGATACCAGGCAAACAGAACGGTGCTTTAGAAATCCAGTTACCTTGGAGTTTATTTAAACTAAGAGAAAAAGGTCATAATGTTTTCATGCAATACATACTTCGTTCTTTAACAATTGTGACAAATAACAGAAGGAATTAAGGAATGCTGTTTTGTTTTTGTTTTTGTTTTTGTTTTGCTGTACGCGGGCCTCTCACTGTTGTGGCCTCTCCCGTCGCGGAGCACAGGCTCCGGACGCGCAGGCTCAGCGGCCACGGCTCACGGGATCTTCCCGGACCGGGGCACGAACCCGCGTCCCCTGCATCGGCAGGCGGACTCCCAACCACTGCGCCACCAGGGAAGCCCAGGAATGCTGTTTCTGTAATCCATACAAAACACCAACATTTTGGGTTATACATAATTTAAAGAAATGTCCCAAACACTTTTCAAAATACTGTAGTAGCCAATACATAGAGGCATGCCTTAGGTGGCCATAGGAATGCAGTTTAGAAAATAAAGAAAAAAATTGCACTGGAACTACTCAATTTCTTCAAAATCACTGAGGAAGAAAAGCAACAATGAACTTCCATACTGATTTTACATAACTTCTATACAGTACCTTGACTTAAACCCAAGAGCAAAAGTTAAGCCTCTCCTCTATTTTTGGTAAACAACTGCACGGTAAACTTAGATGACTTTTCCCCTGGATTTTACCTGGGAGTGGCCTTTAAAATTTTTTATTTAAAAGAGGGCAGTTTGGCACTTTTATACTGATGTCACCAATGTTAATATTTCTTGGGATCTCAGAAAGATTCATATTCTTTACAGCTGATACAGCACGGGCTGGAGCTCCCACTAAGTCAGCCTCAGATTTCTCCAGTTTATTTTGTGCACCAATTTGTGTAACAGTCTCATTCACGTTGGTCTCCAATACCATTCCCCCCATCATCATTTCTGCAAGAATATTGTGAACCTTGTCTACATGGAAAGTTAAATCCAGTTCACAGACGTTTTCAAAACACTCGTCTAACGTTTCCACAAATACTTGAATTAGATCTAAAATGCCAAGTTCACTTTCTGAAGAATCCACCCAGAAGACAAAATATAATGTTGCATAATGTCTATAAATCAGTTTGTTGTCAGATCCTCCAATTAATAATCCTCCTTTTAGGAAATTACGTTTTCATCTGTCTTAGATACCAAATGGAATGTCTCCCTGATGATTTGCTGTTTGTGTATCTTCACTGTAGGGCTGGTAGAACTTGGAGAGCCGTGGCTTCCCGTGGTTGTTAAAGCAGAGGATCGCCTTCATGATGGCTGAGCTGGGCCGACTGGGTGGGAGCTGGGGGCCAGGGCGGCGGGCGCGCGAGCCTCGCCTCGGGATCTCGCTGGCGATCCTTCCCCACCCGCCCCCTCTCGCACACACACGCTAATTACTCCTTTTTGCCAAAACAATGCTTTTATAGATTTAGCATATATAAAAAATCATGTCTTATATCGTATTAACTGTTTCTATTTCTCGTTCTCTTGCTAGACTGAAAATTCCTTGAGGGCAAAGATTAAGTCTTAAACTTCTGTGTAACCCCCTCGGCATCTATCACAATGCTTTCTGTATATGAGATGCTCAAAGGATGCCTGATGAAGTAAAATATTGGAGGAATAATAGACTGGTTCCCTGTGTGGGGTTCATCTGGGGGACATGACCAAAGTTGGAAGACAGGATTCATTATTAATTAACTCATGTGGTCATTCCAAAAAAATTTACTTGGTACCTGCTGTGTGCCAGCATTCTTCAAGATGCCAGGGATAGAGTTACAAAAGAGATGTAGATCGTGTAGTCAATGCCCTCATGAAGTTTACACTTGAGTTTGGGCCCGAGAGTGGATTGCCTTACTTCTGGCACTGCATCTGATGTAATTGTGCCACAAGTAGTTATGTTTCCCCCTTCCCGCCCTAAGTTCCTGACAATTATACACCTGCCCCCAGGGTTCCCATGATTCTTGTTTGCTTGCTGACAGATGTGAAAGTAAAAGTATCTGATTGCCTTTCATATTCTCTGTATCCCTATTAAAACAAAGAGCCAGAGATTCTCATAACTACCTCACACTCCCTGGAGTCAGGTATTCTCCAAGATTTTCAGATTTTGCCTCCCCTAATTTCATAGGGACCAGGGTTAGAGGCCATGGAGGAAGTCCTGACACCATTCAGTCAAGGCTGTGCAGTCTAGGAGAAAAGACTGAAAGGGCTTTAGAGCCTAGGAAGCTGGGTCCGATCTGGACCAAAATGCATGTTCGATACATGGCCTGATGCAAATATCTTAGCTTTTATGAGCTTCACTTTTCTCACTTGTGCCTAGAAAATAAAGATGCTCACAAAGCAAAAGGAATTATGAACATTGTAGGATAAAAAGAGTCTAATTCTGAGCATTAAAATTGGTACCATTTCAAATCAGGCCATAAAGGGGAAACACCCATCTGATTCCTCTGATGGGTATAGCAGTTTTTTGAGAAGCCACTAGACTATCTATGAATAAAAGGCTAATTTGTTACTTTTTCTTCCATTGGTATAAAGGACACTCCTCCATTGCCCTGTGGTTGTCACAACCACATTGTCACTTAACTGGATGGCAAGAATAATTAATTAGCAATCTGTCTTGGCTTGGGTTTCCCCTCCCCC
>NW_006774406.1:403380-428999 GCF_000442215.2 Lipotes vexillifer | reverse complement strand
CCCCGTAAGCAGAGACTGAAACAAGTACTTGAGTGCCGGTAATTTGTTTGGGGGTTAACACAATGTGCCGGAGTGAAGAACTACAGAGACTAAAATAAAAGAAGGGGGAAAAAAACTTACATAAGTGTTCATTCTGGATTCATTATTAAGGTGTACAAAAAGGTCTTACTTCTGCCAGGACTAAGAATGTTATCTCCCAGAATAATCCATCTAAAGAACAGGAAACAAGAGCTCCCACCCCTCACTGATCAAGGGTTGACTCAGGGCAACCCTGTATTTCCAAGATGCCTATGAAGTTAAGATGAACAAGTGCCCATGAGTATCTGGTAGCTTTGGAGAACCACTAGGGTAGAGGGCAAAGATGCCCAGTCCGTGCTAATACAAGATGCTGTCGATGAAAAGTGAATCACATCTTCTTCATGGAACTCTCCACCTGAGCTGTGGCTGGAATCAAAGTTATAGCCAAGAGGATATAAGTTGATGCATACTAGATGCATCTCCTGTACAATCAGAACAGAACAAGAGATATCTGTGGAAAAACATGACTTTGGGACAACCTGACACATAAAAACACATATCTGCCACCTATGAAGTTTTAAGGCCTTATATTAGACATAAAATCCCAAATAAGCTGGCTGCACATATTAGTTCTTTGTGTTTCAATATTTCTCTTCCTTGATATTTATATATGTATAAATAATTTTTATCTATGTGTAAATGACTATACTGATAAGTTTTGCCATACACTTACAGAAGAAATAATATCATTTCTACACAAAAAATCTCAGAATATTAAACTCAACTCACCTTACGAGGCTGGTATTACTCTGATACCATAACCAGAAAAGACATACAAAGAAAATTACAGACTAATATATACCTCATGAATATAAAATTTTGAAAATTAATAAAATTTTAGAAAATTGAATCCAGCAATATTACAATAGGATCATAAATCATGACCCAATCAAGTTTTTCACTGGAAAGCAGGGTTGGTTTAACATTGCAAAATCAGTGTAATTCACTATAAATTGAGTTAAGAAAGGTGGGAAATGTGATCATCTCAGTAGATTCAGAGAAAAAATCTGATAAAATACAACATCCATGACTGATAAAAATTCTCACCAAGCTAGAAATTGCAGGAATATTACTTAACCTGATAAAAAGCATCTATGAAAATACTATACCAACATCACAATCAATGACGAAGGAATTAATGTTTCTGTGCTAAGTTCAGGGCTGCAAGAAGAATGTCCTCTCTCACCACATATATTTAATGTTGTACTGGAGTTTCTAGCCAAGGACACAAGACAAGAAAAAGAAATAAAAGGAATCAAGATTACAGGAGAAGTGAAACTGTATTTATTCCCAGATGACATCGTTACCTATTTAGAAAATCCTTTGGAATATACAAAAAGTTATTAAAACTAGTAAATGAGTTTAGCAAGTTTGCAGGATAGAAGATTAATATACAAGTATCAACTGTATTTCTATATACTTTCAACGAACAATTAGAAATTGAAATCAAAAGAGTACCATTTTAATAGTATCAAAAATGTGAAATTCAGGGGCTTCCCTGGTGGCGCAGTGGTTGAGAGTCCCCCTGCCGATGCAGGGGACATGGGTTCGTGCCCCGGTCCGGGAAGATACCACGTGCCGCAGAGCGGCTAGGCCCGTGAGCCATGGCCGCTGAGCCTGTGCGTCCGGACCTGTGCTCCACAACAGGAGAGGCCACACGAGTGAGAGGCCCGTGAACCCAAAAAAAAGAAATTCTTCAGATAAATTTAAAAATAGATATCAAAATTTGTGTGCTGAAAACTACAGAACATTGCTGAGAGAAACTAAAGACCTTAGTAAATGGAGAACCATATGGTGTTCATGTTAGGATGTCATTTATGCCCAAGTTGATCTTTAGATTCAAAGAGATCTTAATTGAAATCCCAGCAGTCTATTTTTTAGAAGCTGATACTCTGACTCTGAAATTCATATGGAAGAGCAAAATACCAAGAATATCAAAATAGCTTTTTAAAAAATGAACAAAGTTGAAGGATTTATACAACCTAAATTCAAGATTTACAGTAAAGCCATGGTAATCAAGGCAGTGCGGTATTGGCACAAAGACAGACACACAGATCAATGTAACAGAATACAAACTCCAGAAATAGACCCACACATATATGGTCAATTCGTTTTTGAAAAAGTTGCAAAGGTAACGTGGTGGAGAGAGGATTATTTTTTTTAGCAAATGGCACTGAAGCAAGTGCATATGTGTATGTAAAAAATACACTTTGATCCTCATACTATATACAAAAACTAACTCAAAATGCATCATAGGTCTCAGTATAAAATCTAAAACTGTAAGAATTCTTGACTAAAACGAAGGGGGAAAACCTTTGTGACCTTTGTTTAAGCAAAGATTTCTTTTTCATATAAATTTATTTATTTATTTATTGTCTGCGTTAGGTCTTCGTTGCTGCTTGCGGGCTTTCTCTAGTTGTGGCGAGTGGGGGCCACTCTTCCTTGCAGTGTACGGGCTTCTCATTGCAGTGGCTTCTCTTGTTGCAGAGCACGGGCTCTAGGCCCTCCAGCTTCAGTAGGTGTGGCACATGGGCTCAGTAGTTGTGGCTCGCGGGCTCTAGAGCACAGGCTCAGTAGTTGTGGCGCACGGGCTTAGTTGCTCCGCGGCATGTGGGATCTTCCTGGACTGGCAGGGAAGTCAGTGTGTCCCCTGCACTGGCAGGCAGATTCTTAACCACTGTGCCACCAAGGAAGCCCAAGAAAAGATTTATTAGATCTAACATCAAGTGCATGATCCATAAACGAAAAAAATAATAAACTTTATTTCATAGAAATTAATGACTTCTCCTCTTGCAAAGACACTGTTTAGAATGAAAAGACAAGCCACAGTTTAGGAGGAAATATTTGCAAGTAACATATAAAGGACTAGTGCCCACAATATATAAAGAACTCTCAAAACTGAATAATAAAAAAACAAACAAACAATTAAAAATAGGCAAAAAAAAAGGGCTTCCCTGGTGGCGCAGTGGTTGAGAGTCCACCTGCCGATGCAGGGGACGCGGGTTTGTGCCCCGGCCCGTGAAGATCCCACATGCCATGGAGTGGCTGGGCCCGTGAGCCATGGCCGCTGAGCCTGTGCGTCCGGAGCCTGTGCTCCACAACGGGAGAGGCCACAACAGTGAGAGGCCCGCGTAGAGCAAAAAAAAAAAGGCAAAAAATTAAATATATGTTACTAAAGAAGATATTTGAATGGCAAATAAGCACATTAAAAATATGTTCAACATCTACAGATAAATGCAAATTAAAGCCACACCACAAGGGAATAACTCTACACATGGATTAGAAAGCCTAAAAATAAAAAGATCGACCATACCAAGTATTATTGAGGATGTGGAGGAATTTGAATTCTCATACACTTATGGTAGAAATGTAAAATGGTCCAAAAATGTTGGAAACAGTATGATGGTTTCTTGAAAATTAAAGACACACTTAACATACGATCAGTGATCACTCTCCTGTATTTTTTTTTTTTTTTTTTTTGCTGTACGCGGGCCTCTCACTGTTGTGGCCTCTCCCGTTGCGGAGCATAGGCTCCGGACGCGCAGGCTCAGCGGCCATGGCTCATGGGCCCAGCCGCTCCACGACATGTGGGATCCTCCCGGACCGGGGCATGAACCCGCGTCCCCTGCATCGGCAGACGGACTCTCAACCACTGTGCCACCAGGGAAGCCCTCTCCTGTATATTTATCCAGAGAACATGTTCATACAAAGCATATGTCCAGACAAAGACTTGCACATAAGTGTTCATAAAAGATTATTTTGTAATAGCCAAAAAGTGGAGAAAAATATACATCAAGATGAGAATGGATAACCAAGTTGTGGTATGTACACACAATGGAACACTACTCAGGAATAAAAAGGAGTAAGTTAGCACTAACAGTAAAGACAACAGCACAGATGACTCTCAGATACACTATAGTGAGTGAAATAAGCCAGAGGAGGAAAAATACATACTGTATGCTTCCATTTCTACAAAATTTTAGAAATAATCTATTATTAGAACAGAAAGAGTGGGTTTGATAACTGGTAGGAGGGAGATTTTGGAGAGGATGCATATGTTCATTATCTTGATTATGGTGATGGTTTTGTGATGGTCTCACATACTGATATATTCCACGTACACACGCGTGCGCACAGACATACATATGTAAAAATTTACCAAATCGTGCAATTTAGCGTGCAGTTTATTGTATATTAATTATATTTCAACAAAGCTGTTTAATATAAGTGCATCATTTTCTTCCATCTTAGACATTGTATACAAATCAAATTTCCTTTTCCTTTCTAACTCAGGATAATTGTTTGGTATATTAACTGCATTTTTGAACCAAAGTATACAAATAATGTCAGTATCTGTTAGTTAATTGAGCCCGTTTACCCACACAAGTGGCCCTGGGCTTCTGTGTTTTGTGAAATTTTGTTTCAGCTTTTTAGAGTTTGTTATCAGTGGTTTCAAATATCAAAAATTTTGTCTTTTGATTTATTGCTTTAAACCTGTAATAGAATGTAACCCTTATCATCCAGTTAGAAGTCAACCAAATATTATAGGAGGACGTGTTATAAAAATACCATCTCTGAAGTCAATAAACTCAGGTTCAAATTCTGACTCTACCGCTAACTGGCTGTGGATCCAAGGAAAGTTATTTTTAGTCAATCCTCAGTCACCCCATCATGAAATGGGACTGCTACTGGCTAATTCATTGGTTTAGTTTGGAGAATAAATAAAACACTGTATGTATATACAAGGTCTTGTACACGGTAGACATCAAAGTTTTGCATTCCTTTCTCTCTTTTTTAAAGTAATACCTGTTATTTACTTATTTTAAATGTTTATTTATTTATTTGTCTGTGCCGGATCTTAGTTCTGGCACGCGGGATCTTCACTGCATGTGGGATCTTTGTTGCAACATGTGGGATCTTCATGGCGACACGTGGGATCTTTAGTTGTGGCATGTGGGATCTAGTTCCCTGACCAGGGATCAAACCTGGGCCCGCTGCATTGGGAGCACGGAGTCTTAGCCACTGGACCACCGGCGAACTCCCTAGCATTCCTCTCTTCATTGTATTAGATGAATTAACACTAACTGTCTAGCTGATAAAGCCCCAAAACCTCAGTGGCTAAGTGCAATAGAAATTTATTTCTTGCTCACGGAATGTCCAATTGGTAGCAGGGAGTGGGGGGGTGGTAGCTTTCGGGGTCTTGGCCATTCAGTACAAGGCACACTGCAAGCATCAATTTCCGGCCAGCCATGCAGAGAGAGTTAGTGCAGGATATTTTGAGAGGTTTCTGTGGGCCAGGCTTGAAGGTAGCATATGTTATTTCTAGCAACATTCACTTCACCAGGACACAGTCTTGTGACCATAGCCTAGGAAGGAAGTGGAAACCACATTTTGGTGAATAGCTAGCATGTTTCTACCACATTCCCTGTGCCAATCAAGAATGAAAGTCTGAGAAACACTCAGATGAGCTTTAGGATATAGCGTTAGTAATATCCATTTGTTATACAGAGCCTATGTCAGGGCTATATTTTAGAATTGAGGTTGTTCATACGTGAATTTTTATGTGAGGTGGTGTTATCACTCTAAATACTAATGGTTATAAAATGATAATAATCATCATCCCTGTGGATGTCCTCAGCCACTAGTTCTTGAATGCCAGCTTTCCAACAAGCAGCAAACTCTGCATTTTACCAATATTACTTCATTAATTGCTGGTTTAGAGTGGAGAATTCTTAAAGACAGAGGCATATCTTGTTTTTTTCCTGCAAGTATTCTGATGCTGAGTACAGTAAAAACAGACTATGATTGATATTTTTTGAAAGAATAAATATTAGAAACAGAATTTGAAAACCTAGGAAATCGATCTCAGTTGTTCTAGCTTCCCAGACACTAATGTATGCTCACCATATTTTTAAGTGTATCTTAAAATGTCTTAGAATGGAGATATCAATATTAGTAATGCCTGTCTTGGAACTATGCTTCTGAGGATTCAATAAATTATATCTTATGACAAATTTTTATCTACGAAAACTGACAGAAACTGATTCTCAAGAGAATATGGCTTATTTACAGAATTTTTTGTGTGTAATTTATTCAGCTATTCACACGAATACTGGAACTTCATTGCTGACTTTTCTTAAATTACACATTCTTTCACTAAAAAAGGAAGTTGTTTTGCTTTTGAATACAACAGTAAAAACAAAATAGAATTCTGTAGAAGTGTGTATGCTCATTGCTGATTTATTTGCTGGTTTATGCTAATTTGAGGTCATTTCAGTTTTACAAATTATTCTTTAATCTAGATTTTCTTTAACAGGGATAATGTTTAAAATGGCATTTTTCCTCTAGACATATCAAGTTCATATCTATCTTTATTATGAAAAATTCAAATATAAACTGGAGTTGAAAAAGACAGTCAAATTAAGTGTAATGCAAAAAAGAATGATTGAGACTAACGATGTAATGATGTATTCTTTCAGTTGACTGGATATTTTGCATGTAAAATTAAAGGTTAAATTCTAATCCTATTATTTGTTTTTAAACAATTTTACTTAATGTAGTCTGTCAAGAACATTTATGTCTCTGGAGATATTACAAGACTTTATAATTATAAGCGATTTCCCGAAAGGGTAAAATACCTTTTTGCTTAATTAAAATACTTAAGGGAGAACTATTTTTTTCAGCTTTATTGAGGTATAATTGGCAAATAAAATTGTAAGATATTTAAAGTACACATCATGATGATCTGATACATGTGTATGTTGTGAAAGGATCTCCCCCCTTCATTGAGTTAATTAACTCATCCATCACCTCACATATTTATCCTTTTATTTATTTATTTTTTTGCTGAGAATGTTTCAGTTCTAGTCACTTAGAAGATTTCAATTATACAGAGTGGTGGTATCAACTGTAGTCACCCCACTTTACATTAGATCCTCAGATCTGATTCATCATATAGCTGAAAATTTATTCCTTTTTACCAACCTCTCTTAATTTCTCCCATCCCCCAGCCACCGGCAACCACTTTTCTATGCTGTTTCTATGAGTTTACTTTTATTTTTTAAGATTCCACACAGAAGTGATATCATGCAGTACTTTTCATCTTCTGTTGAGCTTATTTCACTTAGTATAAGGCCCTGCAGTTTCGATCCATGTTGTTGCAAATGGCAGGATTTCCTTTTTAAAAGCTGAATAATATTCCACTGTATATATGTACCACACTTTTTAAAAATCCATTCATCTGTGGATGGACACGTAAGTTGCTTCTATGCATCTGCTCTTGCAAACAGTGCTGCAGTCAGTCCGGCCCAACCTCAGAGTTGCCTCTCAGACTTCCGTGATTTCTGAGGCTCCTTATTTGTTCTCAGTGGCCCCTGGCAGTCAGGGCTGTGCGAAGGGGAGCCTTGTAGTCCGCACCTAGATGCAGGCTGATTGGAAGCTGAACCCTCAGGCAGCAGCTGGGAAAACAGGTGGTGGAGTCCCTTCCAGGAGGAAACCGGGATGGGCATTTTTGCCTGCCCCCTCTCTGCTGGGCCTACGTGTAGAGCTGCAGTGTCGGGGTGCTCCTAGGCCCATTAAGAACTGTTTCTTTGTTTGCTAGAGTCCTAGGGGACTCATGGATGCAAGCCCCATTGACTACTAGGGCCAGGAAATCCAGGCCACTCCCTCGGGTGGCAGCCGCAAAAGCTGGAGCCACAGACATGTATACGACCTCCTTCCAGGATGATACTGGCACCTTGGTAGTGTTATTGGAGCAGGCTGGAGGGAGGAAGTGGGAGAGGTGTCCACTGGCTTCCCTGGCCTCAGGGGAGGACCACAGCCAGCCCTTAGTACCTGCTAAGTTAGAAGCCTGACCCTCAGGCGGCAGCTTTTAAAGTATGCAGATAAACCTCTTTCAGGGAAATGCTGGAAATGGGTGATTTTGCCTGCTTCCTCCGTGCTGAGCCCTCAGGGGGCTAGGCCAGGTGCCTACCAGGAACTGTTTCTTTGCTATAGTCTTGTGGGTCTCCAGACACAAGTATGTTGGCCTTCACAGCTAGGTGTTTTGTGAGTCCTCCCTCCGGTGGTTGTCTTAAATGCTGGAGTGATGATATATGTATATCTATAACTAGATCACTTTGCTGTACACCTGACACTAACACAACATTGTAAATCAACTCCAATATAAAATAAAAATGAAAGTTAAAAAATGAAAAAAAGAATACATATAGATGTGTAACTGAATCATTTTGCTGTACAGTAGAAATTAACACAACATTGTCAATCAACTGTCCTTCAATAGAATAAATTTTTTAAAATGTTGGATTGATAGATGTGGGGTCCAAAACTTTCACTCCTCAGGGAGATGCTGGGCGTTGGGGGTTCCCTCCCGACGGTGTGGTGATGTGCCAGGGGTGGGGCTTATTGCAAGTGTGTGTCTCAGCCTTTCCTACCATTTTGATGGGTATATTTTCTCATCCATCCAGTGTGCATGAATTGCTCAGCAGGTTTCTGGCTCCTTTGGAGGCAGTTGCTCCGTGCGTAGCTGTACATTCAATGCATCCATGGGAGGAGGGGGCTTCAAGAGCCTCCTACATAACCATCTTGGTGGACTCGTTCAATCTATTCTTTATTCTCTATTTATTCTTTTTTAAAAAAATTAATTATGATTTATTATTTTGGGCCGCGTTGGGTCTTCGTTGCTGCGCGCGGGCTTTCTCTAGTTGCGGTCAGCGGGGGCTACTCTTCGTTGCGGTGCGTGGGCTTCTCATTGCAGTGGCTTCTCTTGTTGCAGAGCATGGGCTCTAGGCACATGGGCTTCAGTAGTTGTGGCTCGTGGGCTCTAGAGCGCAGGCTCAGTAGTTGTGGCGCACAGGCTTATTTGCTCCGCAGCATGTGGGATCTTCCCGGACCAGGGCTCGAAACCGTATCCCCTGCGCTGGCAGGATTCTTAACCACTGCACCACCAGGGAAGTCCTCTTTATTCTCTATTTTTAATTTCTTGAGGAACCTCCATACTCTTTCCTAGTGACTGTAACAATTTACATTCCCGCCAACAGTGTAAAAGGGATCACTTTTCTCCACATTCTCACCAGCATTTGTTATCTCTTGTCTCTTTGGTAACAGACATCCTAACAGGTCCTTTGCCCACTTTTAAATTGGATTATTTGTGGGTTTTGTTTTAGTTTTTTTCTTTTCTATTGAGTTGTATTGAGTTCCTTGTATATTTTGGATATTAATCCCTTATCCAATATATGGTTTGCAAATATTTCCTCCCATTCTGTAGGTTGTCTTTTCACTTTGTTGATGGTTCCCTTTGCTGTGTGGAAGCTTTCAAGTCTGATGTAGCCCCAGTTCTTTATCTGTGCTTTTGTTGCCTTTGTTTTTAGTGTCAAATCCAAAACATCATTTCCAAGACCAATGTCAAGGAGTTTACCTCCTGTGTTTTCCTCTCTAAGTTTTATGGTTTCAGGTTCTAAATTCAAGTCTTTAATCCATTTGGAGTTGATTTTTGTGTTTGGTACAAGATAATGGTCCTGTTTCATTCTTTTGCATGTGGATATCCAGTTTTCCCAACACCATTTATTGATGAGAGTAGCCCTTCCTCTGTTAGTAGTCTTGGCTCCTTTGCTGTAAATCAACTGACCATATATGCTTGGATTTATTTCTGGGGTCTCAGTTCTATTCCATTGGTTTATGTGTCTGTTTTTATGCCAGTACCATAGTATTTTGATTACTATAGCTTTGTAACAGGGTGTGGAATCAGGAAGTGTGATGTCTCCAGCTTTGTTCTTCTTTCTCAAGATTGCTTTAGCTATTCAGGGTTTTTTGTGCTTCCATACAAATTTTAGGATTGTTTTTTCTATTTCTGAGAAAAATGCTATTGGAATTTTGATAGGGATTACATTAAATCTGTAGAGAGCTTTGGGTAGTGTGGACATTTTAACAATATTAATTCTTCCAATCTATGAGCACAGAAACTCTTTCCATTTATTTGTGTCTTCAGTTTCCTGCATCAGTGTCTTATAGTTTTCAGTGTACAGGTCTTTCAGCTCCTTGGTTAAATTTATTCCTAAGTATTTTAGGGATTGGGATTGTTTTAAAGGGAACTCTTAAATTCAATACTTCTGAACAAAAAAATCCGTAGTAGGTCTTTTCTCAAAATGTATACAATAATATATTAATTTTTTGTTATCAAGATATTCTGATTCTTTCTCTCCCTTTTACTATATGATGATATATAGTTTGCCTAGGGTCATTACTGTATATATTAGCAGTCTCTAGAATATATGGGTGAACATATGTTCTTTTTTGCGTTTATTGTTCTTGGTTTCATTTATTTTTATTTTTAACTATGTTTCAATTCCTAAACCATTAAAAATTTTTTTAATAAAATTTTCAATCCAGTATGTGAAAAGCCAACCCACTCAAATAAATTAGTTTGATAATTTAATGAAGAAAGAATCAGATTGTGAAGGGCTTTGGATGTTATACATAAGCTTTCAGGGGTTTTTTTGTTTGTTTGTTTGTTTGTTTTTGTGGTACGCGGGCCTCTCACTGCTGTGGCCTCTCCCGTTATGGAGCACAGGCTCCGGACGCGCAGGCTCAGCGGCCATGGCTCACGGGCCCAGCCGCTCCGCGGCATGTGGGATCTTCCCGGACCGGGGCACGAACCCGCGTCCCCTGCATCGGCAGGCGGACTCTCAACCACTGCGCCACCAGGGAAGCCCAAGCTTTCAGGTTTTATCTTGAAGACAAGGAGGATGTACTGAATAATTTTAAACAGTAGAGTGAAATAGCTTATTGTTTTAGGAATTTGATAAAACTTGGTGACTAATTAGAGTAGATAAGGGAGGAGAAAGTATCAGAATGACTGCTAAATGTCTGGCTTCAGTGTCTGGGTGTATGGTGGAAGGGATCATCAGTGGGAATACTGTGTGGGAAAGAGCTAATGCTGGATGGAAGATGGACCATTTGGTTTGTACCTACTGAATTCATGATGTCTTGCAGGTGGAGATGTTACATGTATAGAAGTGCTAGTTTAAAATTCAGCATCAAATCCTATCTCCTAAAATGCTGTCATTCTTTGGTTTCCATGGAACCTGTCTTTTCATGGCACTGCTGTTCTGAGTTTCTTCCCACGTCTAACGTTGGTCTCTTCCTCTTTCACCAGTGGAT
Source organism: Lipotes vexillifer (assembly GCF_000442215.2). Taxonomy (NCBI): domain Eukaryota; kingdom Metazoa; phylum Chordata; class Mammalia; order Artiodactyla; family Lipotidae; genus Lipotes; species Lipotes vexillifer. The sequence goes on along the minus strand of NW_006774406.1, from coordinate 417,764 downwards.
ATTGCAGAGACTTCCCAGAGTCCTGACCAAGAGCCCTTTCTCTTCAGAGACCTCACTCTCACCAGTGGTCTCAGCTACCATCTTGGGGGCACAATAACTACAGCTTAGGAGAGGTAGTAGGAAAGTTTGGGAGCAGAGAACTAGAAGGGAAACCAGAAGACAGTAAAATAATGGACATTTCTAGTGGAAAATTTGAAAAATCACATATCCATTGCATAAAATTCTAATTAGGAGATCAGGGAAATAGGAACTACAAAGGGGCTTCTTGTTGGGAAAATTACACCACGTTTACCAGAACAAAGCCAGATTGCAATGCACAGGGTTCACACCATATTGCAATGGATGAAAGAATAAATGGGGGTGTTTGGGAGGTGACACAGTGTATATAGACTAACGTGTAAACAAGAATGATAGGGTATAAAAGCAGAGTTCGGACAGAAGCGAAATCAGTTGTATTCCAGCATTTATATCTTTAATAAAAAAATCAAAACATAAAGGAAAAAGGTTCCTTGAAAACCGTTTGAGGATAACAAGACCATTTCCTTTCACTGGATTGGCTCTTAAAAGGAAAAACTAGCCATGATGTCTTCATATATCTTTCCTCAGTTTTTTTTTTTGGCATTTGTTTAGCATGAAAAAGAACACTTTCCATTTATTGAACCTGATAAGTGATGGGTTCTAAAATTTGGCTACAGGTTATATTACATCACACATGGCCTTCTACTACCTAATATTAAGATATATTACAGACATCACAAAATATTCTCAAAGCCATTCAGGTTAATTCAGTCCCACAAATATATATTGATTTTCTATTGAGAGGCAGTTACTATGCTAGGTATTGGGGCTCCATACAGGGATAGCTACAGTCTCAAAAATACAACCCAGATAACCTGAAAAACTTAATATAATGTCATAAAAACTAAGATAGTAGTAGGTTCAATGAGCGTGGGCACGACTTAATCCAACCTAATGATTCAGGCATGAGGACCACTGAAGCAAGCTTTGAAGGAGAAATAAATACTAGCCAGCAAAAGCAGAGAGAGGTCATGCAAGACAGAAAGAATAGTATGAAAGAGTTACAGAAATATTCTAGAGCATGTTACATGAATGGCATTATAAGCAGCAGTCTGATTTTCCTGAAGCATAATGTATAAATCATGGGAGTAAAGGCCTAAGAAAGATAAAAGCAGGAGAGCCTTGTATATATCATTCTAAGGAACTGAAATTTATAAGGTGCTAAACCATAGCTTTAACGTGTAACGTGGTCTGAGTTGGTTTTTTGCTTTTTTTTTTTTTTTTTTTTTGCGGTCCGCGGGCCTCTCACTGTTGTGGCCTCTCCCATTGCGGAGCACAGGCTCCGGACGCGCAGGCTCAGCGGCCATGGCTCACGGGCCCAGCCGCTCCGCGGCATGCGGGATCTTCCCGGCCCGGGGCACGAACCCGTGTCCCCTGCATCAGCAGGCAGACTCTCAACCACTGCGCCACCAGGGAAGCCCTGAGCTGTATTTTTATAAGCCCATTCTTGCTTCAATGAAAAGGAGGCAAGACTGGGGGAAAGGAAAGAAGTTAAGAGGATAATAACCCAGGGGTGAGATGACAAAGCCTTATATGGATGTACTGTTATAGAAATGGAAATATAGGAGGGAGTCAGGATCAGTTCAGATGGTGGGAGAAGTCAGCAGTGTTTGCTGATGGATTGGAGGTGATTGGTGGGTGTAGAAGTCCAGGATGACTCATGGGTTTCTGGTGTTGGTGACTTGGTGGATGACTGTGCCATGAATTCATATAGTATAACAGGAAAAGGAATAAAAATTTGAACAGATGGAAAGGGCAGAAAGCGATGAGTTTAATTTGGATCTGTTAACTTTGGAGTGCCAGTGGAAGCTGTAAGTGGATTTGTCTAGCAGGTCTTTGGATTCCCAAATATGAAACCTAGCTGAGAGGTCAAGGCTGAAGATATAGATCTGGAATCACCATTTAAATGTTACTTAAAACCATGAGAATGAGTGAGAAGGCTTTGTTAAATGCAGAAGCAAACTTGTATGTCTTTCACACTTAGCATTCAGGTTGTCCTTCGCGTTCTTTCTTCTTTCACAAGTATACTTCATTCTAATGGGATGTGATCGGTTTGACCATGTTGTGGTCTAGGGGGAGTGCCGCCACATTGATTTAACCAGAGAAATGGAAACTCCTGAATAGGAACCCTATCTGTTCATGGTTTCTAATTTCCTCTTCTTACCAACGTATTGCTGACTCAGACTCCTTTGAGTCGTCTTCTTCAGAAGTATCTATGCCTTTCTGTGTTTCTTCTATAGTAAAGGCTCTCACGGCACCTGCTACCAACATGTGCTTTGGGGAGGATGTTCCCAAGGGTTGGGTAAGTTGTCTATATTCGTTTCCTCTAGCTGCTGTTATAGAAACTTGGTGGCTTAAAGCAACATGAATTTATTGTCTTACATTTCTGGAGATCAGAAATCGGAGATCAGTTTAACTGGGCTAAAATCAAGACAGTAGCAGACTGGCGTGAGTTCTGGAGGCTCTAGGAGAGAATCTTTATCTTTTCCAGCTTCTGTATCCCTTTGCTCATGACCTTCCTCCTCCACCTTCAAAATGCATCGCTCCAACCTCTGCTTCCGTCATTCCATCTTTTCCTTCTGCATTAGACTTTCTTGTTTCCCTCTTATAAGGGCCTTTCTGATTATATTGCGCCCATTGAGGTAATCTGGGATAAACTTCCCATCTCAAGACCCTTTACTTAATCACATCTGCAAATTGTCGTGCAAGATAACCATTCACTGGTTCGAGGGATTAGGACATGGTCATCTTTCCAGGGCGATTATTCCACTACTATACTGTCCATGACAAGAAATGAACACAGCTGTTGCCCTGACTCGCAGTAGTGCTTATAATAGGCACTATGCTTATTTAAATAAGATAACTGGCCATACATACAGTATTTAAACAGCATTCTTTAAGGGAAACAAACTTGCAGTCTCACTTTTACTGCTCATTTCCAAACAACTCTAAGCATTACAGTGTAAATTTCATGGCGTCAATGAAACAGACATTGATCTTTTTTTGACCACAGCATCAAATTCTCCTTCTTAATAATTCACTGAACTTGTTTTGAGGAATCACCTCTCTCCAATCATGTGTACTTTTGGAAGCATGATAAATCCAGGTGCCTGCCTTCCATTCTGGAAGTCAAAGAACCAAATGTTTCCTCTCCCTCTCCTGGCACAGCCAGGGAGTGGGTACCTGACTGAAGTTTGGCCAGTCAGATGTTCTCCTTTGTGACTTGAATCTTGATCCAGTAACGTGAAGTTTGAAGGAATAGTTGACGTTTACTGACTGTAAACTGTACATTTCAGTGCAACACCAAACAGAACCGCTTCTGTCTTTCTGACTTTCTAGAGCTACAGTATTGCCACAAATCCTGCCTGTTTCAAGACTGCAAAGCTTTCAATATCTTTCCAATAAATAACTTTCTCTTCAGTTCACCAGATTTGGTTTCTGTCACTTACAGTCAGCAAACCCTAACAATAGCAGTGTTACATAGATATTATTGTTGTCTGGTTGAATCCACCATAAGAATTTTTAAGAAAATGATTTTCTGCTTCAAGCAAATTTATTCACTAAAGTCACCTAATTTGATTTAGGGCCTGACAGTTATAATGGCCTTCTTATTTATGTGACCTCATTAAAAATTCTATGGATTAGACACACTTACAAATCTGGAAAGGCAAGGTAGTTGCTCTCTCCAGATTATGAAGGCTATTTTTCCTATATCAGTACTTTGCCTTTTCATGGAATCTTATTTGAAGAATAACCGCCCCTATACAGTCACTCTTGAATTGGCTGGGGATAATTTTTAGAGCTTTGTTAAAGCATTATAATCACTGCTGAGGTTTTACTTCCATTTCTTGGAGTGTTTCGTGGTTTACAGAATTTTTTTCCTCTTTAATGGAAAATCACTCGGTGAAATTGCGGAAAAGCGATTATTTATCTGAGTCATATTTTTATGGAAACTGTTTTTCACTTCTCTGTATTTTTAGAAGGGTTTTCTTTAAAAAGGATATTCTATTAATATTTATAATTAGATATCACACAAAACAGATGCTAAATCTTATGCTATAACTTTATGGGTACAATTACAGAAAGAAGATCATATACTCTTTAGCATAATGTTCTCTCTGGGAGCTGCAGAACAAAGGGCAGACATTCTCCATGAAGATGCCCATCAATGAAACAGACATTGATCTTTTTTTGACCACAGCATCAAATTCTCCTTCTTAATAATTCACTGAACTTGTTTTGAGGAATCACCTCTCTCCAATCATGTGTACTTTTGGAAGCATGATAAATCCAGGTGCCTGCCTTCCATTCTGGAAGTCAAAGAACCAAATGTTTCCTCTCCCTCTCCTGGCACAGCCAGGGAGTGGGTACCTGACTGAAGTTTGGCCAGTCAGATGTTCTCCTTTGTGACTTGAATCTTGATCCAGTAACGTGAAGTTTGAAGGAATAGTTGACGTTTACTGACTGTAAACTGTACATTTCAGTGCAACACCAAACAGAACCGCTTCTGTCTTTCTGACTTTCTAGAGCTACAGTATTGCCACAAATCCTGCCTGTTTCAAGACTGCAAAGCTTTCAATATCTTTCCAATAAATAACTTTCTCTTCAGTTCACCAGATTTGGTTTCTGTCACTTACAGTCAGCAAACCCTAACAATAGCAGTGTTACATAGATATTATTGTTGTCTGGTTGAATCCACCATAAGAATTTTTAAGAAAATGATTTTCTGCTTCAAGCAAATTTATTCACTAAAGTCACCTAATTTGATTTAGGGCCTGACAGTTATAATGGCCTTCTTATTTATGTGACCTCATTAAAAATTCTATGGATTAGACACACTTACAAATCTGGAAAGGCAAGGTAGTTGCTCTCTCCAGATTATGAAGGCTATTTTTCCTATATCAGTACTTTGCCTTTTCATGGAATCTTATTTGAAGAATAACCGCCCCTATACAGTCACTCTTGAATTGGCTGGGGATAATTTTTAGAGCTTTGTTAAAGCATTATAATCACTGCTGAGGTTTTACTTCCATTTCTTGGAGTGTTTCGTGGTTTACAGAATTTTTTTCCTCTTTAATGGAAAATCACTCGGTGAAATTGCGGAAAAGCGATTATTTATCTGAGTCATATTTTTATGGAAACTGTTTTTCACTTCTCTGTATTTTTAGAAGGGTTTTCTTTAAAAAGGATATTCTATTAATATTTATAATTAGATATCACACAAAACAGATGCTAAATCTTATGCTATAACTTTATGGGTACAATTACAGAAAGAAGATCATATACTCTTTAGCATAATGTTCTCTCTGGGAGCTGCAGAACAAAGGGCAGACATTCTCCATGAAGATGCCCATTCTTTTTTTTTTTTTTTCCGGTACGCGGGCCTCTCACTGTTGTGGCCTCTCCCCTTGCGGAGCACAGGCTCCGGACGCGCAGGCTCAGCGGCCATGGCTTACGGGCCCAGCCACTCCACGGCATGTGGGATCTTCCCGGACCGGGGCACGAACCCGTGTCCCCTGCATTGGCAGGCAGACTCTCAACCACTGCGCCACCACGGAAGCCCACCCATTCTTTTTTGAGTAGAGGGAAACTGGAAGATGGTGATTAACCACTATTTAACTATTATCATCTATAGTATTGATACTTAAGTGGGTAGAGCAGAAGCTCAATAAACACTTAATTGACTCTTTTCTCTCTTTGACCCAAATCTTAGTTCATCTATTCATACAATATTTATTTCTATTCTTACTTTGAAGCTTCACGGGTGCTTCCTACTTTCAGAGCACGGGGACTTGTGGTCCTCAGACGGTGTGAATGGGCGTGGCTTCCAAATGCAGTTGGGACGGAGAGCGGGGAGTTTTCTGAGGTCAGAGGATAGGAAGAAAAGGGATTCGCTTTTCTACTTCTCGTTAGGCCAATACCTTGAGAAGCTGGTGGTAAAAATATTGTATAATCTAATCCACAAGAGCCTTCGTTGTACAGATGGGGAAACTGAAGCTCTGGGGGAGGTAATGGCACCGGGTGTGAATGTCAGTCCGGGTGCGTCTAGCCTCTTTCCACGACCCCGGCTCCTCCCTGGCGATTGCTTCTTCAAAAATTCTACTAGGGATTCCGAGGATGGAGAGAGAGAGAGAGGCAAACCCTCTGCCCGCCAACATGAGTTCCTGTGATAGTGTTGAGCGCTCCCGATGACAAGGTTGGGAACGAGAGCTGTCAGGTGAGGAGGGGCAGGTTCACTTCTCAGCGGACGCTGCGCCGGGGAACGCACGGGACACGCCCACTAACGCGCGGTTGCCTCGCGGTTCCTTCGAGGGGATGCGGGGCTTTCCCCTCTGTGTGGTATGAGCGCACTTGCGGCCCGGAGCTGAGCCGGCATCACCCGCAGGACGCCGGGCGCCTCCCTGCGGCCCGGACGCACGTGCCTGGTCTGGGTCAGGGCTGGTGGCCCGCCGTAGTAGCCGGGGCGGGTGGGAGTGCTGGCTCCGGGCCGCGGCCGCCGCCCGCCCGCCGGCTCCCGCGGTTGGGCGGAGGAAGCGCGGGACTCCTCCTCCCCACCGTATTAACATGCACCCAGGGGCGGGTGACCAGCCCAGCCTCGCCGCCCCAGCCCGCCGCGTCCCGGCGCTCAGCCGCCGCGCCAGAGGCGAGCGCTGCGCTCCGGGCCCCGCAGTCTCGAGGACACTGCCTCTCCGACACCTCCGGCCCGGAGGAATCGGCGGCATCCGCGGCGGGAGCGGCCGTAACCCCCTCGGCTCCTCACTCGAGTCCTTCCCATCGCCTCGCTGGGAGCCTGTCCCGGCCACGGGGACACCTCTTTCGTCCTTCCTCCGAGGCTCGCGGGACCGACGGACGGCCGCGGCGACCGAGGGCCGAACTGCGGGCAGTGGCGAGGTAACGCCGGGCTGCCCCGGGGGCTGGGGCGTGCGCTCGCGGCGGCGGCCGCTGGAGCCCGGGCCGCCGCCACCGCCGCGGTCGCCGCGCGCTGGGCGGCTCTTGCCCGCCGCGCGGTCGCCGCTTCTGTCGCGGGCGGAGGGACTCTGGACTGGGGTCCCCTAGCCGCCGGCCGGCTTCTCCTTTCCCTTCCACCACCCGGGGCGCACTCCTGCGACCCCCGGGGAACCCGGGGACCGGCGCGCCCCTCTCCGGCGTGCGGTTCTCGCGGCTCCCCCCGGGGCCTGAGGGCAGGACGGATTTCTAATTGCGACAGGGTCCCGGAAGGGGGAGGGGAGAACAACAGTCCCCGTCAGGTCCACCGGCCAAATTCCCACCCCTCCCCCCCGACCCCAACCCCCGATGCACCATGCAGGGAAGGGAGGGGGCTGCGCCCTGCAGGGCATTTCTCGACTGGCTCCTGGGTCTTTGGCGAGGCAAGTTGTTGCACTTGTTTTTTAGGTGACATTTTGGCATTGGTAGTGGAGACAGCCCCCTCCCCTGTGTGTGTGTGTGTGTGTGTGTGTGTGTGTGTGTGTGTGTATGTGTGCGTGTGCGCGCGTGCGCGCACGCGCGCAAGAGAGAGGAAGCCAGAGAAGCAGAGACAAAGAGAGACAGAGGCATGCAGGGAGAGACCGAGATACAGAAAGAGAGACACACGGAGAGAACGGGGTCCAAGGGAGCGATCACGGGAGAGTCGACCCCCTCCCGCGGCCGAGGCCAAGGCCGATTCCCGGCCACTCGCGGCGCGGGCGGTGAGACCCGATATTCAGCCAGCTGAACAGTCGGGGCTGAGCCAGGACCAGACCCGGACACCCCTCCTCCGGGCCGGGAGGGATAACAAATTGCACTTTCATTGGGCGGGCGGCCGCAGCTGCAGGCAGGACTTCGGGGGGCCGCGCGGAGATGGAGATCCTGCCTGCAGGGCTCGGGAGGCTGCGCCCCTCGCGGGAGGCGAGCCAGCCCAGCCTGGCGCGGGGGCCCCGGGAGGCGGTGGGAAGGGGCTGCTCAGGTGCCCGCGCCCGCGACACTGTCTGTGCCGGCACGCCGTTCCCACCCAGGCCTCTCAGGCTCGTCTCCCTCGCGGCCAGGAGGCTGCGGAATTTTCTGTCGGAGAAGGGGAGGGGGTTTGAGGCAGCGAGGAGGCTGGGATAGGACCCTCCGTGGGCGGGGGCGGTGAGATGTTATCTCCTTTCTGGACTCCTTCGAGACAGTCCCCTCTTGACCCCGTGAGCTTGGCTCCGTTCTTGAGAGATCGATGCCCCTTCTCCCCCACCTTCCACCCCCAGCATAACACATGAAGTTATGGAATTACAGTGATGAAACACATATCATAAAAGTAACAATTCAAGGCAGATCTTTAGCTTTTAAAGTCTTCGAGAATGGCTTTGTAAACTGGTGATGGATCAGTCTGACTTGTAGTCAGATCCTGGGATGAGGAATGTTCAGAACTAGGAAAGCAATTTTAGGACCAAATGCAAACATCTTGCAAATTATTTTTTTACCAGGAAGGAGCTAACTGCCTTTTGACGGTTATTTATAGCCGAATTTCAGCTTCAGGAAACTTTCTATTGGCCTAGGTAATTTTGCATGTGGAGCAGTAATCTTTATCCCAACTTGAACCAAAATGACAGGAAGGCAAGAGACGTTACAAGTATCCTAATTTATCTAATGTCAAAAGGAAAAAGTTTTCTTTGCTTACATTTTAAAAAAGGAGATCCAAAGTCATAAAGAAATATCGGATAGCTTTGAAAACCATTTGAAATTTAACCGTTTAGGTTACAAAAACTACCCTTGGTTCAGAAAATTCATATTCTGGCATGAAATAGGAAAGTTCATAGAAATCTGGTGTCAGTGGTCTTGTTATTAATTTCCTTTGGGTGTATTAGTTCAGTTTAAAGTTGCTGCAGTAAAGTCACTTCCTTGAAATATTCCTAATTCTAGATCTAAAATTCCATGACTATTTAAAAAACAACAACTGACTCACTTAAGAAAAAGTATTAGCTACTTTGTATGAGAAGAGACTTGAATGCCTTCACAAATATAGGCTATTTTAAAAATTACATCTATTTCTCTCTCTATTTATATCCCAAGGTTAGTTCGCTAAGTAAAATATTTGATCTCAAAAATTATAGGCTATATAAATATTGGCAAAATGAACTGGTAAACAGATTCTTTAAAAAATTATGAAGTAATTTTCTGACAAAACTCTTCAAGTCACACGCTAGCAATTGTGCTTTGTGGCGGCGGGGAATAATACTTGAGTTTTCCTTACGGGGAATTTTCATGGTTTAGAATCTGTAATTTCTCCTTCAATGTGAACTTCGTTCTGCCAGGACTAAAACCTTGATATGAGTGATTATTGAAATCAAGACCTTCTTCTCAAAATATTATGTAGCCCAAGCAGGGAAATAGCCTAAACTAACGGTAAGTTGTTCTACTTTCTAAGTCTTTCTAAGCGTAAACATTCTATTGAATCAAATTTGGAAATACAGATTGCATGCACTTTGATTTAACTTCTACTAGGTTATGTATGCCTTTGTTCTATATGCCTGTCTAGACTGATTAATTTTTATTTACTTATTTATTTTTTAGATTACTTGTTGTTGTTGTTGTTGTTGTTTGGCTATGCAGCGCGGCTCGTGGGATCTTAGTTCCCTGACTAGGGATCGAACCCGACCCCCTGCAATGGAAGCGTAGTGTCCTAATCACTGGACCACCAGGGAATTCCCTAGATTGATTAATTTTTAAATATAAATTTAAAACTGGGAAGAGGGGAAATGAAGTTTTACTAACTACTCATTTAGAGAGTTGTAGCATAGTAACAGTTTCATCCACAACTCAGTTGAGACAAGTAACATTCTTTGAATAGCAACTCCTTCTGGAAACAAAGAGTTCAGTGTTCTGATTTTGATTTCATGTAATATTTCAAATTCAGAAAGAATAGTAGTATGCCACCTCAATGTGTGTTTTCATAGTGAAGTTTCTATGACAGATTCACATTATGGTATCTTCTGGATCGTTCCCACAAATTGATCTACCCTTATTCAGAGCAGCTCTGCTCCATGCAGAAGGATCTGTTTCCTCTTAGGAAGCATTCCACTGGAAGACTGTCATGAAGATTTCATCTCTATGGAAACCACCGTTTGCCTCTCATGGTTAATCTAAGGAAACAATGTAGTTGTAAGTTCTTTTGTTTCTTTTTCTCCTTTATCCCGCTAAAGGAGCATCCTTAAAGCAGGAGCATCATGGAAGGACTTTTGAAAAATCTGAACACTTGTCTCCAATCCTCACCTCCCACACTTACAATCTATGCCTTACATTGATGCGATGTTGTTTTCTTTGTACATTTTTGTTTTAAAGAAACACAATCACAAGAAGACCCTTTGTCTAGAATTCTAAAAATTTTGTGCCACAGATACACTCGGAGGTTCAAAAGCACCCCATCATATCTTGTGCCATCTCTTATTTCCAGAACATCCTCAGGGCTTGTGATTCTTCGTTTTCAAAGAAAGGAATCATTTCTTCTTTGACTTTCTTCCTTCTTTTTTTTTAAATTATGGGGAATGTGTAGCCTGGTTCCCGTTACTCCCCAGTGAAGGTGACTTTCATTGTGTGGTCTCTCAGGAATTGCCAAAGATGTGGTTCCTAGGAAGGTCTAAACCGTTTTTCTACCACACAGGAGAACTTAGAATTAATCATCAGTCTTTCACTTTAATTTATTAAACATCCATTGACAACTCATTGTATGAGATACCAGGTACCAGTTCCTTTTCTTCTAACACATACCTCTTTGACTTATGCAAAATGTATATTTGCCATGTATAATATACCATTAATGCATACCAAAATTTATTACTTCTTTTTTTTTTTTTATAACCCTGCAACACAAAAACCACCTGCTAAGGAAAACGTGTGGTTGAGGGCTGAAAAAATGGGATGTGGATATAAGGTGGTTAAAATGGTGAATGGCTTTTCTTTGAGGTCTTTTCTTCCTTTCTCTGATTGCACAGAGGTTGGTATTGCATGTGAGCTGTGCTGACCCACAGATTTGACATCTTTTAGTTTAGACAATGGTAGGGCCAGACAGCTGGTGTACCAGTGAGAAACTGGAGATCTTCTCTGCCTTTATTGACCTAAGGTTTTTCCTGGATGGTGTTTATTGTTTTCTCCTTCCTGCAGGAGGTAATGATTACTGGGTAACAAGTGACAGCCCACTTGGGAGCCCAGCTCACACCCAGGAAACCCTCTGGATATGTAGGCACGGATCTTTGGCTCAGAATCTTGGGCCTTTTCTTTCCTGGGTAGGTGAGAACCCGCATAGCGGGGGATATCGTTGCCCAGTTTGGGGTTGTTGTGAGCTAGATATCAGTGCTCTGGGTCTTCTCTGAAGATGCAGACCCACCCTCCTCCTGGGATTTATTTGCCTGACACTATACTGTTCATTTTCCCATTCATTTATCATGGTTTGCTCCTGTGTTGTCATGGACAATTTCTATACCTTCTCCCAACGTTTCTTGTCAGATTTGTAAGCAGCAGCACAAAAGCAAGCGTGAAGAGTGTGGTTTGGCCGTGTATTAACTGCCCGATCCTGCCAGGACTTCTTAGAATTCAGCAGAGTGGTAGTCTCACTGGAGCCATGGATGAGCAATTAGGAGAGGAGAATTTGTGCTGGGACCTGAGTATCTCCTCGCTCCTGCATCCCCATCTGCACCGGGAGGGCTCAGAGGCATTTCAGTGGCTCCATCAGGCTGCTTGGGGGAAGGTCTCTCTCTCGCACGCACGCGCTCTCTCTCTCTCTCTCTCTCTCTCTCTCTCTCTCTCTCTCTCTCTCTCTGGGCGCATTTCCAGCTCTCCTGCTTTACTCCCTGACACGGTTTTGGCTAATTTGGAAACATCTGCTAGAGTAACTCCCCTTTTAATTCTACTACAGGAGAACGTTTATGAGTATTCTGATAGGAGGACTGACATTAACCCTCACTCTAACCTCCAGATTACATCCTTGCCCTGGGGACCCTTGCTTTCTGGGTTTCAGTTTCAGTGGAAACTCAGTGTGATCTCTTTTTCCGGGCTAGAAATTTCCCCTGGCAGATAGCATGGAGATTTCTTTGCAAGACACAGGCTGCCGTTGAAGAGGAAAATGGCATTTTGATCTTGTCTCAGACTTTGCAAACAGTTCTTCTTTGATATGATTCATCAGACTAGTCTAGCAAGAAGGTGCAAGGCACAGTCACTCTCGTCGAAGCTCTTTACCCAGACTCTAACTCAGAAGCAAAGTCACCTTTTCTATCAGACAGGGATGAGCTTTCCCACTTGGAGCTGGGAAGGGGCAACAGGGGAACCTTGAAGCAGTAACACATTTAGAAGTTTCCTGTGTGAACTCCCTGCTCTCTCTCTCTCTCTCTCTCTCTCTCTCTCTCTCTCTCTCTCTCTCTCTGTCTCTCTCTCTCTCTCTCTCTGGGCGCATTTCCAGCTCTCCTGCTTTACTCCCTGACACGGTTTTGGCTAATTTGGAAACATCTGCTAGAGTAACTCCCCTTTTAATTCTACTACAGGAGAACGTTTATGAGTATTCTGATAGGAGGACTGACATTAACCCTCACTCTAACCTCCAGATTACATCCTTGCCCTGGGGACCCTTGCTTTCTGGGTTTCAGTTTCAGTGGAAACTCAGTGTGATCTCTTTTTCCGGGCTAGAAATTTCCCCTGGCAGATAGCATGGAGATTTCTTTGCAAGACACAGGCTGCCGTTGAAGAGGAAAATGGCATTTTGATCTTGTCTCAGACTTTGCAAACAGTTCTTCTTTGATATGATTCATCAGACTAGTCTAGCAAGAAGGTGCAAGGCACAGTCACTCTCGTCGAAGCTCTTTACCCAGACTCTAACTCAGAAGCAAAGTCACCTTTTCTATCAGACAGGGATGAGCTTTCCCACTTGGAGCTGGGAAGGGGCAACAGGGGAACCTTGAAGCAGTAACACATTTAGAAGTTTCCTGTGTGAACTCCCTGTAACATGTTTCTTACGTTATTTCCATTTCCCTAGACCTCAGCTGAAAGGTCATTTAATCAGTGAAGCTGTCCGGTTGCAGGCAGCTTAGTTGCCTTGATACTTTTCACCGTGGTCCTTTTACAGTAAATAATGATGTCTTGACTTTTGTGATTATCTGATCGATTGTCTTCCCCGCTGAACTATGCATTCCATGAGATCAAGGACTAAAATAGCATGTTCACAAAGTATCACTGACGCCTAGCACAGCACCTGGGACTTAGTAAGTGGTCAGTAGACATTGACTGACTGAATGAATGAATGATGAGTGCATGCAAATCTGTATTCCAACTGTGTAAGGACCGTAACTCTGAGGGTAGTATTACATGGCTTTTGCATGGCCCTCCTTGCAGTCTCAAACTCTGCATCCTTTGGTCCTAAGTTTCTTCTGATAACACCTGGTAAACACAGGGCTGATCCCAGCATGGCCAGCATGTGATGGGTTAGGTTGTGCTCTGTTTCCAGCTACGGAAACTACAGTCTTCTGGCCAACAGAGGGGGGTTCTGAAATAAGATAAGGATTAAAAAAACAAAGCAATACAAACCCCTCCCCCCCTGAAAAAAACCCTCTTGCCCCTTTTCCTTTCTCCTCCTCACTCAAGCATACGAATAGCTTAACCACCCCACTTGCCTTTATCAGATTCCACCCCCTCCCCCGGCCCTTTGATGCTAAACACAAACTTCTTTCCCACCCTTTACCCCAAAGGATCAAGCATCCCTTCCTGTGTCTCCACTGAATCTGATGCACATTTATTGATTTATTGTTTGATTGATTTGGCTGCATCGTGATTTATTTATTAGTTTTAGTGTGCGGGATCTTTTGTTGTGGCGCAGGGCTCTAGAGCTCACAGGCTCAGTAGTTGTGGTGGGTGGGTTTAGTTGTCCTGTGGCGTGTGGGAACTAAGTTCCCCAACCAGGGATCAAACCCAAGTTCCCTGCATTGTAAGGTGGATTCTTAACCAGAGGACTGCCAAGGAAGTCCTTGATGCATACTTATATTCCATTTTCTGTTGATGTGCTTGTCAACCTCTATGAGACCATAAGCTCAAGGGATAACAGATAGGGGCTAGGAGAGGGGTAGCTGATGGAAGGGATGCAAATGTTCACTGAGGATTGAAAGGTTGAATCAGATCACAGGGATGAGAGGTATGAAGTGGGAGGGGGAGAAGTGTCTACAGCTGACTTTCTTGATGGAGGTTGATTTCTGTAGAGGTGCTTACTTAGAATCTGTGTGGAGTGGCTCTTGATCATAGGGGATGTTGGAATCTACCATTTTAAATTATATGGGTTCACAGCCTCCTTGGTATTTCCATGACTTTTTTTTTTTTTT
>NW_006774406.1:398780-403234 GCF_000442215.2 Lipotes vexillifer | reverse complement strand
GCTCAGCGGCCATGGCTCACGGGCCCCGCCGCTCCGCGGCATGTGGGATCTTCCCGGACCGGGGCACGAACCCATGTCCCCTGCATTGGCAGGCGGACTCTCAACCATTGCGCCACCAGGGAAGCCCTCCATGACTTTTTTATACTAGTTTCTGGCCAGGCAAGTAGTACATTCTGCCCGATCTACACTTCTGAGACACTGGAATGATGAAGTGCGGTGGGCCAGCGGCACGGGTGTGCTAACCTGCCCTTGCCCCTGCCCCCAGCTTTAGATGTTACACCACAGCTCAGCCTTAAAGATCTGCGAGGCAATGTAAGACTCAGCATGGGCATGACCCATGTTTTTATAATAATGCATCATCATTTTTCTAGATTTGCCTCTACTTTATCGGTAATTTAAAATATTCTGCTTTGATGCTAAGAATACCAAGGGATTTAGGTGATCCATGGCAGATATTTGGCTTGGATATAGCCTTTCCAAGGACGGGTGAACAAGCAAATGAAATCATATGATCTTCCTTGTATTTATGAGTATGGAAACGGTCGAAGTGCAAAAATATAGTTCAAATCCTTGGGCAGCTGAAAATCGAACCCAAAGGAATGGGATCGTTTTGGAATGCTTCCTAAAGAGGACGGTCTTACGTTGGACTTGCCTAGATGGTAAGAGTTAAGTAGGAGGAAGGGATGACTTTTCAGATAAAGCAAAACTTTAACGAAGACATGGAGATGCAAACCGGCTTGGCAGATTGCTGGCTCAGGTTCAGATAAAGCAAAACTTTGACAAAGACCTGGAGATGCAAACCATCTTGGCAGATTGCTGGCTCAGGGAGATGGTCTTCTGCCCCAGCTTCTCTAGTGCATTTTAATTAGACCTGGAAATGAATTTGACTGAGAAGGATGGAGGCACACTCTGGATGGTTTTACTGATGATTCAAGAGTGTTTAGCATTGATAGGAGCATTGAAGGACTTTGTATAGACAATGACCTGGAGAAGTGGCCTCTGGGACAGATGGAAGTGAATCAGTCTGCCACCAGATGGGGACAGAGGGACGCCTTAGGGGGCTGTTGTGCTAATTCAGGTATAAATGATGGGCTCCAGGTGGAGGGAAGTCGGAATGGGAGAAGACATGAAATATTTTGGAAAATTTTCAAGTAATAGTCGACTCTTTTCTTTCTCTGTTACTGTGTACCTGTGCCTCAAACTACTTTTCAGTTCTTCATTATAAATTGAGAATTACTGTGAAATGTTTCAGCAACACAGAGAATTAAATATTACGATAAACACCCATGTACCCAGTCACTGCACACGCTGTTGGTACTCTCAGCGTCTCTCCAAGCCTATCTCCCCTCAGTGGTACCCTGTACACTGAATTTTGTGTTTATCATTGCCACACATTTCCTCATACTTTGCTAGGTATGTAGGTATATGTGTGTACTACACAGGAGAGTTTCGTTTTGCTGTTTTAAAACTCAATAAATAGGAACACCATGCTGTTTGTAGTTTTCTTTACCCAACTTTAATTACTATTTTGTTGATATGAATAGGTATTACTTATTCATTCTTACTACCCTATGGTATTCCGTTGTATAATATATAGTGATTAATGTATTGATGGACATTCTATTTATTTTCCAAGAAGGCTGCTATGAATGTTCATACACACATCTCCTTGTGCTAACAAAGGACCTTTCCTTAGGGTATATTCTTAGGAGAATTTTAGGAGGGATTTGTACCTTCTTATTTAGCAGGTAATGCCAAATTACCAAAAAGAGTTTTGTCCATTTATCCTCCCACCAGCCATCGATAAGAGCTCCTTTGGTTCTGTATCGTTGTCAACACTTAGTGGTATATGTTATTTTTTGCCAGCCTTCGGGATGTGAAATTATATCTCCTTGCAGTTTTAATGTGTTGTTTCCTGACTGCTAATGTCGTTGACCATTTTTTTCCTCTCTTAACATTCAGATTTCTTTGGAACGTGTAGGCATACATGTTGTCCACTCTCCCACTGCGTAAAAGGACTCATTGATTTGTAAGAGTTATTTATATATTCTGAGTTTTTTCTGTAATTTCATTCCAGAAATGAAATGAAGCTTGTTTCAATGGGCTTCTCCCAACTGGTGGCTTGTCTTTTCATTTTAAGGACATCTTTGGGTGAAAAGATTCTTTTTAAAATTTAAAATAGATGCATTTTTGATTATTCTTGTTATGGTATAGATACCATGTTTAAGAAATTTTTTCCATTTCGAAGTGGTAAAAGTATCACCCTTTTATATCTCATAAACTATTAAAGTTTTATTTTCACATTTAGTTCTTCAAGACTTTCTTATCAAAGGTTATTTTATAAAGCCCTTAATTACATTCTAAATTTGGGCACAGCATCTAACTTCTCTTGGTCTTAATTTCTTCCTCATGAAGTTAGATTTTGAAGTTAGATTTTTGTATGGATTCTGCTACCGCCCCTCCACTTCAAGACTTCATCATGTTATGTCAGGAATGTACAGAGTCTTTTAATGGAACTTCTTGCCTCCAGGGTCTCCTTCTGATTCAACTTGCATCTAGATTTACTTTTCTAAAGACCTATCAAAGTCACTGTGAGACTCCTCAAACTCTGACCTTGAGACCATGAGGGCAGCAGCCACGACCATTTTTACTTCCCTGCATCCCCCAGACTCGGGCACAAACCTGGAATATGGTTGGTTGGTCCTCAGATGTGTGAGGGAGAGAAGGCCTAGCTGGCTCCCTTCGTGGCCATCTCCATTTCTTTTTCTTTTTTAATTTTTTATTGAAATACAGCTGCTTTACAATATTGTATTAGTTTCAGATGTACAGCAAAGTGATTCAGTTATACATATATTTTATGTATGTATATAAATATATATATATATATATATATATATATATATATACACACACACACACACACACACACTTTTTTAGATTCTTTTCCTTTATAGGTTATTACAAGATATTGAGTAGAGTTCCCTGTAGGAGTTCCCAGTAGGTCCTTGTTGTTTATCTCTTTTATATACAGTAGTGTGTACATGCTAATCCCAAACTCTTAATTTATCCCTCCCCCCTCCATTTCTTAGTCTCTTACATCAAAACTCTTCCCCACCATGACCACCTCTGCTTGTCAGGACTGTGCTATTCTGGCCCTTCTTTCCTCTTCCTTTGTTTCTTTTTCCTTCATGTATTTAAATTCTGTCGAATTGACAAATCGCCAGCAGCACATTCTCCTCGGGCCAGGAGGAGTCTGGAATTTTCTCTTCCCTTTATGTCCTTCTGTACAGTTTGAGTGTTTTACCATGAGTAAGAATTTCTTTTAAAATCATTGTTTCAATGCTTCCTCTATCCTTCAAGGCCCAGTCAAATCTCACCTCTCACATGAAGCATTTTATGACTATTCCAGCCCAGGGTAAACTGTCCTCCGAGTTCCAGTTGCATTTTTCTGGATCATTTACTTTATGATTTACATTTTAAACATTTTATGTGAACACTGCTAGATTTTAAGCTCCTTCAAGTGATGAATTGGCTAATGTGCTTTTTGTCTGTCTTCTAGGCCTAAACCCAGTAGCCAGCAGAGTGTTTTTTTTTTTTTTTAGGAGGTGGCAGCTGCTTTCTTGATGATTGTAAATAGTTACTGGAGATGGCTTAGGCTGAGTGGAGACTTGGAGTGTGAGGACATTGGGAATAGTGACATTACTGGAACGTGTAAGGATCTGGAATAAGAGGCTAAATTGTGGTGATAAAAATTTGAGCTCTATTTTGGTTATGTTGATTTTTGATATGACCTGTCCCATCAGCAACTTGGGAAACATTAAACCTGAGTTTCAAGAATTGATAAAGATTTGAGGTGTTCATTAGGGTGTTCTCTGCTGGAAGCCGATCATTAGATTCAGGATACTAGCAGCTGTTTCTGTGTTACAGACAGGAACCTTACTCCTCACCACCCCAAGCCCTGATTCTACTATTCTGATATCTAACTAACTAGATGACTTTGGGCAAGTTCATTCATTTTTCGGAGTTCAGTTTCCTCACGTGAACAAGGAGGATAACTAAACTTACATATCAGAGGTTTTGAAAGGACTCAGTGGGCCAACCTTTGTAAAGTATCTTGCTCAGTGGTGGGCTTATGGTGGGCAAATAATAAATGCTGTTATTAACAATACATTTTTATCTGCAAGAACTCATCTGCCAACCCTCTTTTTATAACAGAGTAGCACCTTGGTTTAAAAGGTGCTATTTTAAAAGAATTTAAAAATTATTTAGTCATGAAAGATTTTTTTCTCCCAGTGAACATTCCTAGATCTGCTTTCATTTTCCCTAATTATCTGATGACAGTGAGAGCAATTCACTGAACAAGTGCAATCATAGCTAATAATTATTGAGCAACCCTGGTCTTTGGACTCCGGCAGTAGTGCCTTTAGGCTCCATAGGCTGCATTTACAGGGAAA
>NW_006774406.1:390595-398756 GCF_000442215.2 Lipotes vexillifer | reverse complement strand
GGAAAGAGGCCCACAGCCCCTACAGTTCAGCACTGTCTGACGTGGTACCATATGCTGTGAGCAGAGTACAAAAGAAATCAAAGTCATGTCTTTCTCCCCAAGGAAGATTTAATTATGAAAAAATTAATGCAGCTAAAGCAACATGCAAAGTGTACATTTTAATTTACTCTGAGCAGAATGAGTATTTATTAAGGCAAGATGGGATATGGAAAAGGTCTCTAGGCTAACCAGAAAGAGGCAGTTATGCTTGACCCTTACAGAGGAGCATCTCTTAATGGTCACGGTGAGCCCCGGGTCCATTGTACTTTGGCAGGTGGGGCACTCGTCTTCTGATTGCATCCATGTTTTTCTGCTGCCTGTGGCTTATCTTCTGCCTCCGAGTCATGTGTCTTCACGCAGCTCACAATGAAGACTCAGCTGTGTCTTCACAGCTTCTCTCTTAGAAGGGGCTCAGCAGATAAAAACCAATACTAAACAGAATGAGAACTTTACTGATTATTAGATGGGAAAATTCCATTGTTTTTTCATTAAGGGAATGGTTTCTGGGCAGTTACATCTAGATTATTTGGGTTTTGTAGGTTTTTATCTGTTATAGCAGCATGATATTTCATGTCTTTGTGATTTAGGTTTAAAACCCCATACACCCAAATACAAAATACTTTTTCACGTCCTTAATCTCACATCCTTAATTCTTTCAGGGAATCCTCTTGGGTAGAAATGTTGGTACACATAAACTGGCTTGAGGTGCTCCAAAGAGAGCTGATGAACACACATTAAATGTGAGAAATGTTGGCAATACTAATTTACCGAGAGGTTGTGTTCCATAGGTGTGCTTATAAGCTGATTATTTTTGGACACCCAACAGAATTATCCCATAGAAATTATGCATCTGATAGTGGCTGGCTTCTAAAGTTAAATTTGTAGAGCCCTTTTTCACCCATTTTCTACAAGCAAATGAGTATTATTATAATGAAAACCATAGTAGCTATCTAAAATTCCAGACCCTATATCTATGAAAAAAAGGAATTCTCATTTGTGACTAGGAACACATACCACTCTTTCTGCCACAGAATTAGGAAGTCTCTTGCTCTTCCAGGGGTCAGGTGCTGAACCATGTTCAGGCAACAGCTGCTGCTAATACGGCAGTGTGATTTCCCCTTGATCCAGGACCAGACTGGTGAGGGGATGAGGGAACCAAGAGGCTCACTGATGGGCACTAATAATTGTTAACGAGCTACATGTATATAAACCACTTCTCTTTATTTGAATATTTGAATGAAAGAAGAAAACTCTAGTATAGCTCAATTATCCATATTATGTCCTGCACTGAGAACCAAGATATGTAGGGGATTTCTAAGTCAGATATCGATAAGGGAGTGATGGGTAGAAATGTATTCCTTTGTACTTAGTTCATTTTTCCAGATCTTTATTTTCCTATGCATTTCAGATCCTAAAGATGCCCACAGTAGGATGATAGGAATTACTGATTCATTCATTCATTCATTCAACTAACAGTTTATTGAGTAACTAGTACATGCCAGGCACTATTCTAGGTACTTCAAATTCGGTCCTGAGAACAGCAAGAACGAAAGACAAAAGGCATCCCCTGTGGAGTTTACATTCAAGTGCGAGGAAACAGACAGCAAACAATAAACATGAGACTTCTTTTCACGTGTTAGAAGGAATGACAACTATGAAAAAAATAGAACCAGATGAGAGGGATTATTGAAGTACCGTTCTTTGATAGATTTCCAGTATAGAAGGAAATAAGCTTTTTTATTATTTTTATTTATTTATTTATTTATTTAAAGACTTAAAAAAAATAAATTTATTTTTTATTTATTTATTTTTGGCTGCGTTGGGTCTTCGTTGCTGTGTGCGGGCTTCCTCTAGTTGTGTTGAGTGGGGGCTACTCTTTGTTGCGGTGCATGGACTTCTCATTGCGGTGCCTTCTCTTGTTGCGGATCATGGGCTCTAGGTGCGCGGGCTTCAGTAGTTGTGGCACGCGGGCTCACTAGTTGTGGCTCACGGCCCTAGAGCGCAGGCTCAGTAGTTGTGGCACACGGGCTGTGGGATCTTCCCAGACCAGGGATCGAACCCGTGTCCCCTGCGTTGGCAGGCAGATTCCTAACCACTGCGCAACCAGGGAAGTCCAAGCTTTTTTATTTTTATTTTTTAAATTCAGACCTTCTCTTGAAAGGTTCTAGCTTTGGCATTTGATAAGGCTCTTGGAGAGGTGTGGGGTGATGTTCACTGCTGTGTCATTCTTTTATCCTTTCTGTCTTAACAGCAGTCTGTATACTTTTCAGATACAGTATCTACCATATTGCATTGTAGCTGCTTGTGGTTTTTAATCTCCTTCTAGATTATGCACTGTAACAACATAGGGCATGCTTCTTAAGAACATATCCCTGTAATAATACTGCTAGTAATAATCATAGTTATTATATATCTTACTGAATGCTTTCTATGCACTAAGTGTATTATGCCACCCCTAAGTAGAAAGTGATATCATGCTTTAGAGAATATATTCTCAGACTGCAGAACTGTCACGGATAGAGCTGATCATTGAACTGAGTTCTGTTAGCACCAGCCTCTGTACCCCTCTGGTGCCTAACCCAGTGCCTGGCATTTGGTTGGCATCCAAGAAATATGGAGTGAAATGGGAATCAAGTAAGTGGCCATATTGTGAAACTGATAACTCTCAGAAATGTGTCTCCAGCTGCCTACAAGATATATACCCTCTTGTTTTCAGTTGTTTCACTTGACAGCATGGCTGGCCCAGGAGGTGATTTTTTGGAAATTTCTCCAAGTGACCCTTGTTTTATTTTTCTTGAATTCCTTCCTTCTGTTTCCACTCATCTCATTTGTGGAGAACTTGATGGAAATAGAAATACTTCTGCTAAAATGATAACCCTTAGTAGTGTGAAGGTAAAGCTTTTTGTTGTGTAATGTCTGTTATATGAAGGAATGTCCACATATCCTTTTTCTGAGTTTTACCTTGCTGCTGACTGGTGCCTGCTCTGATGGGTTCTTTCAGGACGTAGGTGTTTCAATGGCATCAGGAACCAAGAGCCTCAATACATTGTGTTTGGCTCACCTTCCACTTTCCACCTGCCTCTTCCCACTTGTCAGAGAAATTTTGTGTGACAGAGGTGAGTCTCTGTGGAACCTTCTGAGGGTGGGACCATCTGCTTGCTCCAAAGAAAGTCAGTTCCTTCTTTCCAGGCAAGGATCTGTCAGCTGTAGGAGAAACTTTAGCTTCTTTTTTTTTTTTTTAATCCTTTAACATCTTTATTGGAGTATAATTGCTTTACAATTGTGTATTAGTTTCTGCTTTATAACAAAGTGAATCAGCTATACGTATACATACATCCCCATATATCCTCCCTCTTACGTCTCGTCTCCCTCCACCCTCCCTATCCCACCCCTCTAGGTGGTCACAAAGCACCGGGCTGATCTCCCTGTACTATGTGGCTGCTTCCCACTAGCTGTCTATTTTACGTTTGGTAATGTAATATATGTCCATGCCACTCTCTCACTTCGTCCCAGCTTACCGACTTCCCCCTCCCCGTGTCCTCAAGTCCATTCTCTAAGTCTGCATCTTTACTACTGTTCTACCCCTAGCTTCCGCTTCCCATCAAGTAATCTATTGGAAAGGACATTTAGAGCATCCCTCCAAGACAAAGCAGCACACACACAGGTGACACCGGCAATAAAGACAGAATTTAGGGAACACAGTGAACGAACCTGACACATCTTTGGCAACATTCAGATAAGGACTTTAATGGCAAGTGGGAAAAAAAAGATGTTAGATTGTCCTCCTAAGAAATTCCAGCAGAAAAGTGCTCATTGGCTGTTGGGATTCTTTGCGATTGAGCCTGATGGAATTAAACACTTCAATCTGTTTAAACAGACATTGATAAATGAACACTGTTGTATCCTTAACTCAAGTGCAAGGTAATTCAAGTGGCCTATAAAATACTAGCATGCTGCTGTAGTTTTTTTTTAACTTTACTTTTTTAAGAAAAAGGCAAGTTGACTGTATAAGCATGTCTATCTCAAATAAATATTGGTACGGGATGTTTGTCTCATGTAAGTTATCAGAAGCTGAAATGAAGATGGATATACGTCAAACGGGTAGAACAGTGAGCACCCTTTATAAAGTCCCTGCTGCCATAGTGTCACAGAAAACAAATGCATTTTATAAGTGCAATGTCTTCCATCTTTCTTTGCGTGTTTCTACATGTATTATTTCTGACGCTTTTGTTTGGGATTGCTTTACGTTCCTTATGTAAAATAAATTTGAGTGTTGAATTGCCTAGGGCATAAACTTAGTGAAAGTTTTAGAAAGGTGCTAGTAAAAGTAATGTATTAATAGTAATGCATTAATTTCTTGAAGACAGGAAATATATGGCCAAAGGCTTGGCAAGTTTTCAATCTACGAGTGTCCTACATTGAAATTGAAATTCAGTCTTTTTGGTATTAGACAGGTTCTTAAAATTAACGTGTATACACATGTATGGAGTGCACATGAGTCAAAACGTTTTATTAGAACTTATATCGTTGAAATTGAGTAGTCTGTCTCACACAGTCATATATGTTTAGGTGTAAAATGGAAGGATAACTAATCTTTTCTAAGATATTTTACTCCATCTGCCTGGAATTTTGCTCCCTTCCTCCTCCCAACTTTTTTGGCCCTTGACTGTTCTGTTTTTTTTTTTTCTCATTAATGCCGCTCTTTCCCACCATTTGCAGAGTAGTTCAACTTATCACAATATTCTCTTCCCAGCATCCTGGTTAGCATAGAGATTCTTAATAAATATTTGTCAAATATTGCTTCCTAATAAATATTTATCCAAAGAATGAATGTGAATGAAGTTCTCAATGACTTAACTTTTTTTTTTATAATAATGAGGCATCTTTGAACCATTATTTACTTCACATACCACCTGATGCGAAATTGATAAACAAAACCAAGATCATACAGCATGATATGTTCCATTAGTTATTGTTAACTGTTCAATTATTCAGTAATTCTGAAAACTGAGAAAGAGGTTGAAAACATTATCCTTGCATTCAAGCATCTCACTTGGCTAGAATGTTCCAAGAGATCTGATTACTTTCCCTATAAGGTTGCATTAAATATCTTTGTCAATGTTTCAGTTCATCGATATTCTTCATAAAATTTCAGAAAGGAACCAGTCCATCTGTTCCTAGAGCACTGTCATTCCTTGGCAATTGTATTGGATTTTCCTCTTGGCTGCTTTATCGTTGTTTTGGAAAACTTGTTTTTCTTCTAAGTCCTGGCAGTGTGGATGGAGAAAACCAAAGTCTTCCTTCCATTGTTAGTGATTTCTCCTTTGTTTCTGAAAGATAAATTGAGCCTTCTATGATGGTTTATAAATTTTTGATGATGTTACCTAAACACTTTATTGGTATAAATAGGATTTTGATTGAGCAGGAGCTGTAAGTGCTTTAGTTAAAGATATCCATTATTGGACCCCATGAAGAGTTTAAGCCCATAGGATATTTGTCTTTCTCTGTCTGAGTTACTAGGTCCATCCACAAATGGCATTATGTAGTTCTTTTTCAAAATTTTTTTTATGGCTGAGTAATATTCCATTGTATGTTTATACCACATGTCAGTCATTTTTAAAAAAAAATTGTTTATTTTAGGCTGCATTGGGTCTTCGTTGCTGTGTGCAGGCTTTCTCTAGTTGCGGCAAGTGGGGGCTACTCTTCGTTGCTGTGTGCAGGCTTCTCATTGCATTGGCTTCTCGTTGCGGAGCACGGGCTTCAGTAGTTGTGGTACGTGGGCTCAGTAGTTGTGGCTTGCAGGCTCTAGAGCGCAGGCTCAGTAGTTGTGGCGCACGGGCTTAGTTGCTCCGTGGCATGTGGGATCTTCCCTGACCACGGCTCGAACCTCTGTCCCCTGCCTTGGTAAGCGGATTCTTAACCACTGTGCCACCAGAGAAGTGCCTCCTGCCCCGCCTTTATTTTTGTTTAAAATGGAAAGTTTATTTGCTCAGTACACGAAATAGAATGCAAGTACTGTCATGACAAATATACAGAAATATGCAAATCAACATAAAATAGTAATTTAGTTTAAATGAAGGGAAATCTCTTTAAATGTTATGACAACGTACTCCTAAGAATCTTTCTTTCAGTTAATTATACATTTCAATAGAATAAACGGTAATGAATTAAGTGGAAGTTAGTTTGTGAATTTTTCTTAAAAATAAAAATCCAACCCTATTAATCCATGTCAGTTAAACACTCTAACTAAAATTTCCAAGTAAGTGCAAAAGTAGATGGAGTTAGTTACCTTTTTTGCTTGGACAGTCCCAAGGAAAATGGTTCCTACAAATACAGCAGGCAAACTGTTACGACCGACTGACCTAGAACATAGTGTTGAACTAATTTCAGTCTGAAGTTGTGCTAAATGCTCATCATTAGTAATGGCACAGTTTGGTCCATGATCTGGTTTAATGCCAGGACAAATCCCAGTTTGTTACAGAAACACAGAGATTACTGTTGCTTTTTTTGGTTTTGTTTTATGTGTGTATATATATATATATATATATATATATATATATATTAAAGCCAGGTATACTTACACATACAAAGGCAGGTTTTCCCAGGAGGAATTTACAGAAAGTAGTCTGGGGTGCTGTGGATCACATGAGGCTCTCCGTGATGAGGTGCTGGGTCAAAGGAAGGAATATTTCAAAGTGTCATCTAATTCCATGATAGCATCCTGGTTCCCACAACGATAACAGTAATTGGATGCACTGAAAATGGTAACCACGTTCCGATCGTGACACCAGTTGTATCCCTCCGTTACAAGTTGGTGAGCACGAGAAACCAGTGTGAGACCACTGGCATGGTTAAATGTTTCAGAAATATCTTGTCCAAATGTGTAGCCAGCACCGCGTGGTGAAATACCCCACCCACCATGATCATCTGGATCTGACCATAACTGATCACACATTGGGCCCTCATGTGGAACTTCCTGTAAACGATCCAGGGCTCTTACATGATCCAGTGTATCTATGGATGGGGAGAGGCCACCATGGAGGCAGAATATCTGTCCATCTACTAAAGCTGTAAGTGGCAGATAATCAAACATCTGTAAAATATTTCCAAACATCGGCATTTCCATACTTTCGCAGACATTCATCATAAAAGCCCTATACTTGGGTAACTTGTCGGCTTTCGTGGTTTCCTCTCAATATTGTAGTATGTTCTGGATAACATACCTTTAATGCCACAAGAAGAGTCACAGTCTCCACAGAATAATAGCCTCTGTCTCCATAGTCACCCATGAATAGATAGTTTGTATCTGGTGATTTCCCACCAATTTTAAAGAGTTCCATAAGATCATGGAATTGACCATGCACATCTCCACAGATGGTAACAGGACAATGGACCTCTTGCACGTTTGATTCTTTTGTTAAAATTTCCTTAGCCTTTTCACACAGCGTCTGCACCTGGTTCTCGCTAAGTTCTTTATGCTTGTGCAGCTGCTCGACCCACTGGTCCAGCTCCTTGGTGAACGCCTTGTTGTCCATGGTGGCCCGAGTCCCTCCCCTGCTGCCCCTGCCCCGGGCGCTGGTCCCCTCGCCCAGCGTCACCACTGCCGCCAGCTCCCACATGTCAGTCATATGTGGAATCTAATTTTTAAAAAAATGACATAAATGAACTTATTTACAATACAGAAACAGAGTCACAGATTTCTAAAACAAACTTACAGTTACCAAAGGGGAAACATGGTGGGGAGGGGTAAATTAGGAGCTTGGGAGTAACATACACACACTACTAAATATGAAATAGATAACTAAAAAGGGTCTACTGTATAGCACAGGGAGCTCTACCCAATATTCTGTAATAACCTATATGGGAAAAGAATCTGAAAGAAGAATGAATATATGCATAACTAAATCACTTTCCTGTATGCCTGAAACGAACACAACATTGTAAATCAACTATATTCCAATAAAATTTTAAAAAATATGTTAATGAAAAAAAAAAAAAGAGTTTAAGCCCCTAGGTTTAAAGAGAGAAGCCAGCTTCCTTTCAGAAAGATACCCCAAACAGAGCTAGTTTGTCATCATTTAACTTTACAGCCCCACATAGCAGTAATTCTCAACGTCGTGTA
>NW_006774406.1:388092-390547 GCF_000442215.2 Lipotes vexillifer | reverse complement strand
TGTAGGCATTGGAAACATCTAGGGAACTTTGAAAACATACTGATCTCAGGCTCTGTCCTAGACCACCTCATCTTCACCTGTAGGGTGTGTTCAGGTGTGAGCATTTACAAAGCTTGCCACATGATCCTAGGGCACGTCTAGGGATGAGAACTGAGGGCCCATGACACTGGTTCTCAAAGTATGGTCTCTGTACCAGCAGCATTGCATCATCTGGGAACTTGTCAGAGATGCAGATACTTGGGCCCAGCTTGGACTTACTGAATCAGTAGTTCTGGAGGTGGGGCTCAGAAGCCACATTTTAACAAGATTTCCAGGTGACTATCACGCCCATTAACATTTCAGAACGATTGGCCTTTAGGTTCCTACCTCCAGCCAAATACTTATGTTTGTATGTCTCTGCCGAGAGTTCCCAGGCAATCACGCTTGGGAATTGGTACTTTTCATGGAGGGAAAAACATAACAACATCACTGCTTGAAACAAGGGATTGTTGCTTGAGTTTCCCTTAACTTGGCCATGTTTGCCTGCTTTCCAGACCGCTTCCCTGGGAGCTTTCCACCCTTGCCTACTTCTAGAAATGTTTCTGTGAGCTTCTGACTTTCTCCTTGCTCCCAAAGTCATCTTGCATGTTTTGAGCTTCTGGGCTGCTTGTTCTGGCCACCTTTCCTGGAGTTTGCTGGTTTCTAGCCACCTAGCTGTGTGTGTCTGTGTGTCCATCTACTTTGGCTCTGAGCCATGAGCCCTTCCCAGCTCTTCTGCATTCCAAGCCTGTCCGCAACTTCCCTGGTTGTACTCCCTGTCTCTGTGACCTGCCGCTATCCAGGGTCTGGGTGCAAGTTTAATCTTTTCATGTTTTGGGAGAGGGAAGTGAAACAAAGACTTCAGAATTGAAGCAGCTAGCTTTCATCTCTCCAGAATGAGATTTTTGTTGAGTGATTTTATGACTGTGATTAAAGAGTTATGTATTTGTAGAACATCTAGAGCGATTGCATTCAAATATACCCCAACTCTCTTCAGAGTTCAGTGATGGATGCAGCTGAATCATGGTGATTTCCCATCAGTGCCCTCCCTCCTTTGATGAGGGGATTGAGAGACGACTGACTGCCCTGACCTCTTTTGTGACCATTTGAACTTTATCGACTTGGGAACTTCTCTTCTACCTTGTCCATTGTTTGCTGGGATTGTGGGAGTTATCTTTCCAGACCCCCTAGTCCTTCCCTTTTCATTTTACGAGAATACATTTCCATTATTCTGAAGTTTATGTCAGTGTTTTTATGTGACTGTATTTTTTGTTGCATGTACATTACCTTCCTAGTTACTGCTCAAGTCCGAAACCTGGGCGATTTCTGAGGTAGCTTTCAGGTGAGTGAAAAGAGAAATGGCTTCTATTTTGACTTCTTCACATCCATTCGTAAATTTTACTAACCGCCCACCTTTATTCTCTGTTATTCTGTAGCAGCCGACCTATTATTCTCACAAATCAACTTCCCTTCCACAAGCCAGCAACCTCCAGCCTACCTGGTCTCTTCACCGTCCATTTTTCTTTGCTAATCCAAGAGCCTCCTTTCCTGCTCATTCTGTTTTCCTATTCACCCTCCTCCAAACAATCCTCTGAAGTTATATTAGACAAATCATTTTGAAATGTTTCTTTTTTTTTGCGGTACGCGGGCCTCTCACTGTTGCGGCCTCTCCCGTTGCGGAGCACAGGCTCCGGACGCGCAGGCTCAGCGGCCATGGCTCACGGGCCCAGCCGCTCCACGGCATGTGGGATCTTCCCGGACCAGGGCACGAACCCGTGTCCCCTGCATCGGCAGGTGGACTCCCAACCACTGCGCCACCAGGGAAGCCCTGAAATGTTTCTTTCAGCTGAATTTCCAAATTAATTTGTTTGATGTCTTGCCCTCATGGCCTATTAGATGAAGTTCAACTCTGCAGTATGGCATTTAAGGTCTCTTATGACCTGGTCAGGTATACTTTCCCAGCCTTAACTCTTTAATTTGTAATTTTTATACAATTTTAAGGTTATTTTCTATTTACAGTTATTACAAAATATTGGCTATATTGCCTGTGTTGTACAATACATCCTTGAGCCCATCTTACACCCAGTAGTTTGTGCCTTCCCCTCCCCCACCCCTATATTGCCCCTCCCCCATCTCCCCACTGGTAACCACTGCTTTGTTCTCCTTATCTGTGAGTCTGCTTCTTTTTTGTTATATTCACTATTTTGTTGACTTTTTTAGATTCAACATATAAGTGATATCATACAGTATTTGTCTTTCTCTGACTTATTTCACTTAGCATAATGCCTTCCAAGTCCATCCATGTTGCTACAAATGCAGGATTTCATTCTTTTTTATGGCTGAGTCATATTCCATCATATATATATATATATATATATATATAGAGAGAGAGAGAGAGAGAGAGAGAGAGAGAGAGAGAGAGAGAGAGAGAGAGAGA
>NW_006774406.1:370423-387737 GCF_000442215.2 Lipotes vexillifer | reverse complement strand
AGAGAGAGAGAGAGAGAGAGAGAGAGAGAGAGAGAGAGAGACACACACACACACACACACACACACACACCCCTTCTTTATTCAGTCTTCTGTTGATGAACATTTAGGTTGTTTCCATGTCTTGGCAATTATAAATAGTGCTGCTATGAACATTGAGGTGAATGTATCTTCTTGAATTAGTGTTTTTGGTTTTTTCGGATACATACCCAGAAGTGGGATTGCTGAGTCATATGGTGGCTCTATTTTCAGTTTTTTGAGAAACCTCCATTCAGTTCTCCATAGTATCTCAGTCTTAACTCTCAGTCCTCTACCTCACGTACGTAGTTGTATGCTTCAGCCTGCCTTATATGTAATTCCTCAGATCATGTTATCTCTTATCACGTTTCGTCTCTGTGTGGCCTCTGTGGTTTCCTCGTCTTGGTATGCCCTTACTTACTTTTCTGCCTGGCAGACATCTAAGCATTGCTCAGGATGGCTCAAGTTTCCCTCCCACAGCTTCCCGGGAAGTTTTACACACCACTTGCTCTGGTTCCAACAGTATCTTACGTGTACTTACTACAACATAGTGTAAGACTTTGCTGCCGTGCTGGTCTCTTCATGAGCTGGTTGAGAAGAACTGACTTCTTGCAGGACCAACAGAAGAAACATTCATCCCCCAGATAAGTGGAGAATTGGGAACACCAGACGATGCTGTTGGAACAAATGGAAAGCATGTGGGTCCCAGGGTGGATGAACTGGGTGATGGAGGCCCAGTGGTATGAGAGTGATGTGCAGACTATTTCTATAATCTGGACAGATTCAGGAAAAATGAGGGTTTGGGAAAAAAGTTCAAAAACCAGATTATAGCTCAAAAAACAAAGTGAGAGAGAGGAAGAGTTAGAGTGACTGTTATCTTTTCTTGCTTAGCCAATCACTCACTACAAAACTTAGTGATACAAAAAAACCATTTTATCACGCTGACAGATTCTGTGGGTCAAGAATTTAGACAGGACATAACACACTTGTTGGAGAGACGTGTGTAGATGAGTGTCTGTGACATAAAGCAGCAGAGGAAAATGCTGTTGTATAGGGACATGATGCTTTGGGGGGAAGGCACCTGCTTTAATTCCTAAAATAGAAAATAGGATGGAGAAGGTGATGGAAGAGATACCTTTGGGGTTGGGCTCTGTAGGAGATGTCTCATAGCCAGGCTCAAGTTCAAGGGCTGGGTGAGGAAACAAAATGGGTAAACGTGTTTAGATAGTGGTGAATAATTTGTGATGGTTGGAATGAAAGGTGTGTGGCAAGATATACATTGTAGAGAAGCTTTGGGACATAAACTAAAGAGCTTAATTTTATTTATTATTATATGCAGCAAAGGATCATTGACTTTGTTTTTTATTTTAGCAGAGCTCTCTTTCTAGAGCCCAACCAGACTTTGATACTAGCATATACTAGAAATGTCTGAAGAAGGAATAGGTGAGTCAAGTAGGTGGGTGTAGGGGTTTGTGTTGCCGGATCTCTAACAAGTAAGATGCTTTCAGGTTCTGTTGCGATTATAGACTAAATTGTCAAAGGGATAAAGAGTATCGTTGCCCTTGGCTCACCAGGGATCTTTCAGAATAGGTACTTACTTGGTTGTGACAGGGAAGGAAGGTCTGTGAGGGCTGCTATATTTACAGTGGCTAGAATAATGTCTAGTATATTTATAAAAATCAGATTAACAAATGAAAATGAGAATTTTTGTGCGTGTCTCAATCAGTCTATGGACCCATTTTCCTTTAACCTCTTCAAAAACAAGGTATTCCTGGTGGAACTTAGTGGTTTTCAGAAGTTTGGGTTTGGTGCTTGATTTCTACAAGCTATTTGAATACTTTTTGTTAACAGTTGATTATTAGGTAAAAAAGTTGTTCCCAAGAGGAAACTTAAATTAGGTAGAATTATACTATGCTGGAACAGAAAATGTTTCCAGAGAGTTTTGATCCACTTCTGGTGCTTTATTACAGGTGAATAAGTTGAGGTCTAGAGAAGTTAAGTGACTTTAACCCCAGTCATCTAACTGGTAAATGTTGAAGCCAAGAATAGGAGTTGACTTCTAACTGACGGTTGGTATTATTTCCATCGTGTAAAGCTGCACGCCACTTTGATTTTCAAGTCAAATCTTAGCTTGAACTGTAGGAGAAAAAAAATCTCCATCTGGCTCTGCTAAATTCCCAGAGGGAAATTTAAATCCTAGGGTGGCAGAACTCAGGAATGGAGAGGAAATTAACATTGTGTTTAGTTAAATAAGTGAGTGTTTAGCAAAGACACATGCGGACACGTGTACATTTTTCTTGCGGGTTTGTTTTCAAGAATTAAATTCAGGTAGACTGGACACTGCCTAAGGTAGAAGGCTTGGAGATTTATACAATTATAAGAATAATCTGTAGAAAAGCCCCAAGGGATTGTTACTTACGACCTGTATTTTCAGGTTGAAAGAAGATCCTCAGAGAGATTAAGTGACATGTCCAAGGTCACAGAACAATGAGTGACTCTTTTAGAAATGGAAACCAGAACTCTTAATTTGGGAGAAGTGAATATTGCTTTTCAGGTATAAAATGCGTAGCCTTAAAGGAAATATTTGGGTTTAAGGTGGTGCATTTAAAAAATATTTTGATTGTTAAATGTCTATTTATAATATGAAACATAACAGCTTAACACATCCCACAAACATGATGTCCACGTACTGGAAGAGCCTCATCACCAGCCATGAGATGCTTCCCATGCCCCCGGCTTCCTACATTCGGTCCCCATCCTCCATCCTCCACAGTGAACTACTCTGTGGAGCTTTCCTCTCTGTATTCTGTTCTTTATTCTTTGACCATTATATGCATTATTGCTAAAAATCTATTTCTTAAAAATTGTGCTTGCTTTTGAACTTGTTCAAAATGGCAGCAAAATGTTCATATTCTTCTGCACCTCGCTTTTCCTATCCAGCGGTATGCTTTGAAGATCCGGCCATGCTGACGGACATGGTCAGTCTATTGCAGTGATGTGCAAACTCCAGCTATGCACAGTTCATTCATCTCTTCTCTCATTTTTGTGTATTTGGTTTATTTGACAGTCGCTTTTGTTTGTTTGTTTTTGCTGTCACCAACCAGGCTGCCACAGATGTTCTTAGGCATGTCTCGTGATAAATCTCTGGGAAAGGCTGGGCTGGGCAGTGTCCCACCTTTTCAAGATGATGCCCAGCTGTTTTGTAAAGTGGCTGTGCCACTTGGGACTCCCACCAGCGGCATCTCAGAGTCCCCAGTGTTCTAAGTCCTTGCCAACACTTAGTGTCACCACCCTTCTTAATTTTTGCCAATCTGGTGGGTGGATATTAGCATTCAAAGGTGGTTTTTATTGTGATTTGGGGTCTAATATTTTTCTGTTAGAAATAAATGGACAATATTGCAAGGGGATGTCAAAATAAGACATTTTATAAATACTCACTTTAGGCAAAATGACTAAGAAAAACTTACAACACAGTCACATGAAGAAAGTATAAAATGCGAGAAGAGAGATATTTTCGCACATTAAGCATGATGGCTGTTGATATATTCAGCAATCACACTTTCATGTTCGTTAATATTTAATGATAATCTTGAATTAATTAAGTGAAGTTCAATTTATTCATAGTTATTCATTTTATTCTGATGTTTTAACTTATCCTGGAAGAGAATATAGTAAGGAATATAGAATATAGTAAGTACATTAACATTTATGTATATGTAAATGACTCAGGATGAAATCATATACTGACCTGAATAGATTACATTGCAAGGTTTACAGAAGTAATAGCACTGTAACTCTTTGGGCTGTTTTGAGATTTTCACCGTTTAATGTTTTTAAAACCCTCTTAGATCCTTGGTTGAAAAGTGTCCTGCCTGTGCTTATGTGACATTTGATGACCCCAGTGATGTGACACAGGCTCTCTTTGTTCATGTTATAGACTGTTTTCTACCCCAGTGGGATCTGATCAGGTAGCACCAACTTCCTGTTTTAATGTGATGGTAAAATTATGGAATCCGTGGTACCCATTTCTACCCTCCACTGATCAAGTAAGAGCACTTTTGCTATAACAACTTGTTACCAAAGGTAGATGATCAAACTCAGAGAAGTGGAACATCTTTTGATAAAGATCCAATAAATGCCCAAAGTTAAATGAGTTTTAATAAATGTCTCCCTCTATGAGCACAGATCTGCACAGTTTATATTCCTGTTTGACAGAAAAGATCCTCTTTGTATTGTGAAGTTATTTTGTAATAAGACATTGAGCATGGAACAATGGGGTCACTTCAGGTGTTACGATCGCCTTAAGGACTTGGGATGGTTACCTAGCAAGAATCAGAAGGGACAGAGTTAGGAGACCAAGTTTATTTTAGGATCCACTCGGAGCTCAGCGTTTAACCTGTGACCATCCTAGAGTTTCTAAAGCAATGGACCCAAGCAGCAGATGGTTTTTCTATCTGAAGTTGGATTGAACAGGCATAGGCTTGCTGTATTGCTCCGCGGCATGTGGGATCTTCCCGGACCGGGGCACGAACCCGTGTCCCCTGCATCGGCAGGTGGACTCTCAACCACTGCACCACCAGGGAAGCCCCCCTCCTACTCTCTTTAGGTTGGGTCTCACCCTTTGATGGCAGCAGGGGACATGATCCAAATTTCAAGATGTGAAAATTGTCAGAAGCCATCCAACTGACCAAAGCCTCCGAAAGAATAAGCTCTCCTAATCCTAGCTGCCTTCATTGCATCTTGAGGCCTAGCAGAAAAGCTGAGGTGATGTGGAATCCCAAACACCTATCTTACTTATGTTGGCAGGTCTGCAGGATTCCAGAAGGTTCGGAGTTGACAAGTTGAGTATAGCCAAGGGTGTCCCTTGGGGTTCTGTCCTTTGTTGATTGCATAACTCCCTTCCCAAATCCACCACCAACCTTCACCCAAGGTGGACCTCAACCCATCTGCTTGCTGCTCTGTCCCCATTTATTCTTTGCTTCCTCTGCATGTGGCCTGGCTCCATATGGTATCCCAAGCCTGGGAAAGCCATCTCTGCTCCATTTGCTTAATTAGTCTCCGACTGTGTCTATGGCTCACCTTGTTCTTATGTTTACAAGATTATAAAAACTCTGAAACTTTCCCTTCCTAGTTTTCCTGCATCTTCAGGTATAACACCAAACTACAATTTCCCACATCCACTACATTAAGGCATTCTGTTTCCACTAACTCAAAATCTGTAATGATAGTTCTATAATCTGTAATAACATTAATCATCTCATAATCATTTCTCAACAAATGATCTTCTTAACCAAATACATTTTGTATACTTCTCATTTAATCTAATATCTTTCCTTTCTTCTTGTATTTCCCTTCTGATTACTGCTACTCAGGTATTCTTGAAAGTACCCAATCACATTTTGTTGGTTTTACATGATTTCAGATCTAATTGAGGAGATAATGCATGTGTAAGAGGAAAACATAGCAATTTATTAATACCTAGAAAATTTACTGAGATCTTATTTTGTCCTAGGAAGATGATAGTTTGCTATGTGTGTGATGTGTATTATCATTTAATTCTTACAGTGAGTCACTGGTGCAGTAACGTTATTATCCCCACCTTATAGATATGGAAACTGAGGCATGTAATGGTCCATGGTCACACAGGAACCAGTAGAGAGAGGGTGCAAATATGAGATATCTGTCCACGTCCCAACATTCTTCATCTCTGGTCTCTACTTTTTTATAAATATGATACATATTTCGTCCTCTTTAAACCTTTTCTGAACAAGACAGGTCTTTTAATTTTTGAAGCCTTTTTTTTATTGAACTATAGTTGATTTACAGTACTGTATTAGTTGCAGATGTACAGAGAAGTGGTTCAGTTTTATATATATATAATCTTTTTCAGATTCTTTTCCGTGATAGGTTATTATAAGATATTGACTATAGTTCCTGTGCTGTACAGTAGGTCCTTGTTTTTATCTGTTGTATATGTAGTGGTGTGTATCTGTTAATCCCATATCCCTAATTTATCCCTCCCCTTTTCCCCTTAAGATGGGTCTTTTAAATAAATAAATCTGTTCCTTGGTCTGAGAGAATGGCAGAAAGTAGTATAAGAATTCAAAAGCAGAAGCAATCACAGCCAGCACTTATATGTAAAAAGAGGCTTTCTGGACTCTAGCTCAAAGGCATGAGTAGGATAGGACTTTCAAATGCCTTATCAAGACCACTTGGGGCGAGACTTTGAAGTGGAAGACGTCTTCTCCCACAGTGGCCTCAAATCCGGCCATCCTGATGTCCTACTTGTATTGGGGGTGTGGAGATGGAGTTAGGGTAATTGGGGGACCAGAAAGGATCAGCAGTTTGCGTGCACGTAGAGTGTCAGTTGTGTTGTCACATGACCAACACAACCATCATCCAGGCACCCTGCTCCTTTGAGAACCTGGATCTTATCTATGCTTCATCGGGTTCTGGGTGCTGTGATTTCCTTTTGCTATTACGTTTCCCCGGAAGTGAATATGATCTTATCCATTTTGCAGGAAAAATGCTGGGAATGCAGGATAAATGACTGATTTTATCCTTGAAATTACAAAGATCCCTCTATCTCAGTGACTGTGATCACTTTTTCTTATCTTTATATCAAGTGTACATGAATTGAAATTTATATTTTAAAAAGTTGATAATGCTGAAACCGGGAAGATGGCATAACCAGCAGAAACAGAAGAGATGAATTCTAGCAAATGTGTGTTAATCTTTTACACTTTCTCTAAACTGGAATGAGGAACTTGGGGTCCTGAGATAGGGGATGCAGCATGTTATCAACTCAGTTGTTTGTCTGGAGTCATGTAAAATTAGAAAGGAGGACAAGTTTGCCTAGGTTCCCTCCCCATCTGCAAGGACCCTACTGCATCCTTTTAAGACACTCCACCAACCTTCACCGAGTGCCTCGTAAATTCACGTGGCTTCAAATTCTCTGCCCTCTGCTTCCCCAGGCAGCCATAAGATCTTCTCTGACCACCTCCACTGATGTATTGTCCCCTGCCCTCAGGGTCCCTGCCGTCTGTCACCTTCCCAGGACATCTGTAAATGTTGCTCTGGAATAGGCAACCTTTAAAGCATCTTCTGAACCGACTGAATTGAAGCAACTTTTCCATGATGAGTTTCTGTATCAGAAGCTCATTCAGGAAGCACTGAGTTCTCATCCAGAACAAACAGCGGTATGAATGAGCACATCTGCCCTGTCTTCTAGCAAACTCTGTTGAGAAAATATGGATTTGGAAAATTTTCTCTTAGATTGTTTGTGATGTGAACGAAGTTGAATCATTTTACTACACTTTGTTGTACAAGGCTGAGGGTTCCAACCTACAGAACAATCTAGGAAAACCATTCCTGTAGCTTGATGTGAAAGACCTTGCACTTAGTAGGCAAACAGATGGTCCTAGTGAATTTAGAAAAAAATAGCTGCCTAATCACTGTCATAGTTAAATGAATTGTGAACTACTTATCACCTTAATATTGATGCAAATGTTCTGCCAGTGAACATGGCACAACTTTCATTATTCATTTTATGAAGATCTACATAAAGTTCTCCATAAAAACTCTAAGAGGACATTTTTTTATTAATCAGTTTTCCAGATGAGGAAGCAAATACCTGTAGAAGTGAATATTTACTGGTTTTGGAAGAATTGGTGGGTCACATTTAATGGCAGCAAAAGAGCAATTTCATGATATT
Organism: Lipotes vexillifer; assembly: GCF_000442215.2. Taxonomy (NCBI): domain Eukaryota; kingdom Metazoa; phylum Chordata; class Mammalia; order Artiodactyla; family Lipotidae; genus Lipotes; species Lipotes vexillifer. The sequence goes on along the minus strand of NW_006774406.1, from coordinate 380,008 downwards.
TTTTTAGGTTTGAGCTATAAAGTATACTCTGTCCTAGTAGTGTATAAAAGATCACTCTTTTACGAGTTAGATATCAATCAAAATAAATCTTGTAAGATGCATTTTGTGGGCACTAACATCACTAATCATGATGCTTAATAAGATTATAGCCTCTTCCAGAAACAATTAAAGTTTATAATTTATGTGTATAAGTTTGTAGATGTAATTCATTCAGTCTCATTTACCAAGCATACATACACATAATTGGCTTTTTAAAATGGCTTGTAGAGTATATTCACAGCTATAGGCTAGTTTTTTCTTAAATAGTGAATGTTTACTACACTTAGGAATAAACGTTTTATTCTCACTTATTATATAAATAGATAATGCTAGTATTAATATTTTTACTTAGGTGGCTCAAATTTCTTTCACATTTGGACTTTGTTATATTTAGAAAACAGATATTTGGCTTTTATCCCCAAATTCATTTGTATATATTGTTTTATAGTTTTCTTTTTTATCTATCAAAAGATAGATATCTATCAAAAGAAAATTTATGGCTAATTTACCAGTGAAATGTCTGAAAATGAGGGTTATAAATATATTTGAAGAAAAGTTAATATGTGTCTGATACATTAATTCACTTTTCAGTTATTTAAAAATATTATAAGTAAGCTCACTGAAGAAAAATTCAAAATTATAAATAAAATGAATTGATAAAATCCCAGTGATCCTATTAATATTAATATTTGTATGATCAACTCATTGAGATTACTTTAAATATACCTTTTTATTTACTAAAATACCATACATGTCATTTAAAAAACTTTTTATTTGAGGATATTGTGAATCCTTTTATATGCTATAAACATGGAGTTATATTACCAATTTTGATGGCTATACATGTCTTTGATTCAATATATATATGTATATACGCATGTGTGTGTGTATATATATATATATACACACACACACACACATATATATATATATATATATATACACACATACACACACACACACACACACACATAATCCTATTTAAGCCCCTATTGTTGAGCATTTTAGGCTAAATCCAGGTTTTCTTTTCAAATAATAAAAAAGACAGTGGTGAACATACTTGCACATTCTATGAACCACATCTCTTTTGGGGATAAAGTTCTAAACTTGTAATTGTTTTATTAAAGGCAATATACACATTTTCAAGCCTTTTTTTTTTTTTTTAGCTTTGCCAAATTGTTTTCCAAAGAGATCATGCCAATTAACTTTTGTTAATAGTGTGTGAATATCCTTTCCCCAATCCCTTGCTAACAGTGAATCTTATTATTTTATATTTTTGACAGAGTGCTTGTAGTGAGCTGAATGGTGGCCCCCCCAAAAGATATGTCCACGTTCTAACTCCAGAACCTGTCAGTAACACCTAAAATGGCAAAAGAATGAACATGGCCTTATAATGCAAGGATGTGACTAAGTTAACAATCGAGAGAAGGAGTGTATTCTAGATTATCTATCTGGGCCCTAAATGCAATCACATAAGAAAGAGGCAGCGGGAGTTTTCAGAGGGATACTGAGGAGGAGAAAATACTGGAAACACAGAGCAGAGATGCTGCCACAAGCCAAGGAGTGCTGACAACCGTTAGAATTTGGAAGAGGGAAGGAATAGATTCTCCCCTAGAAGCTCCCTAGGGAATGTGGCCCTTTCAGCACTTTGATTTCAGACTTCTGGCCTCCAGAAATGTGATGGTATACATTTCAGTTGTTTTAAGCCATGAAGTGTGCGATGATTTGCTACAGCAGCCCCAGGAAGTTAGTCCAGTGCTGTACAGAATCCACTGTTTATGAAGAGGTATTATTACAGTTTGAAGGGGACATTTCTGAACCAAATTCTCAAACATCATCAATAACCTGGTCAAGTTCCCACTTCATCTTTAATATCTGCTTATAATTCTCTCTTATCACCTCGGTTGTCTTCAGTGGGTACCAGAGCCTTGGGTCACCTCTTTGTCCACAACTAAGTTATCCTCCCTCAGAAAAAATCACCCGTGCCTGAGATGTCAGTTACTTCTCTGCACTAAGACCTGAATTCTTCTTTCTTCTGCACATGTCACTGCTGAGCTGTGACTAGACGGTGGCTTTCTGGATAGCTTATTAGCACCTCCAAACCAGCATACCTACTGCTAAATTCTCTGTCTTGCTCCGCGTACTATATTGTCTACCGTGGTGATTCATACGTTTCTCCACCCAGATGTTTAAGCCAGAATCACGCGTCTTAATGATCACCTCCATGTGGAATCGCTCACAAGGCACTCTTGATAAGCATTCTTTTTTTTTTTTTTTTTTTTTTTTTTTGCGGTACGCGGGCCTCTCACTGTTGTGACCTCTCCCGTTGCGGAGCACAGGCTCCGGACGCGCAGGCTCAATGGCCATGGCTCACGGGCCCAGCCACTCCGCAGTATGTTGGATCTTCCCGGACTGGGGCACAAACCCGTGTCCCCTGCATCAGCAGGCGGACTCTCAACCACTGCACCACCAGGGAAGCCCACCAAGTGCTTTAAGCATCAAAATTCAGTCCTTGTACACTATGCGCACACACAAACGAAACCTACTTTGAAACACTTCACTTGCTTTTAACAGCAGTAAGAAAACTAAGCAATACTATGGTCAACAGTGCTCCTTAAAATTTAGAGTAACTGCGTAAGAGCATTCTTTTCCCTTAAAATTATTTCTGCCATCATCAACCTACCCAAATTTTAAGGTGAGTTTTTCCGACGTTTGTATGGTTCCAAATCTTCACAGGAGCCAGGAAAGTGAAGGCTCCATGTTTCAATCAAAAACTCTATCTCCCTGAAAATGGGGCTTAACCCAGTTGGCGTCATGTCCCAAGACAGTGGGGTTAACAAAAGAACTATTCCACACTGTGCCAGAAATTGTCATCATGGGTCTAGACATCTTGACAAGACCAAAAGGTCCACCCTGAATCTAAATGTTTCTGGTTGGTCAGTGTGGTACGGTGGCTACAATTTCACTTTTGTATCATTCTACCTTATTGGCAAGCTACATTTCTAGGTTAACAGTTCTACCAAATATGGATATGAAAGGTTATTTTTAATAAGGCAATGTTGCAAATTATGGTCAGCCAACATCTTTACACCAATACCTCAAGCATTAAAAAATGAGATTCGTTACAAAAATATACAGAGACACCACAAATTGATAGCTGCCCATAACATTAAACAAACTGGACTCTTAAGAGTGGCTTCTCAATCGCATATCATTTTAATAATAACCATTGCCTGGTACAGGGAAAACTGACAAGTGTTTTTTAAGCATCATTGCAACATTGTATTCCTGATAATTTAAGTAAACCAAACTGTGAGGAAATGAATAATACATGCCTAAAAATATCATGGTTTATACTATCAGTGGCCACGGGACTTCCTACTAGTCCAAGACCTTGATCTAGATTTTGACCTAGACCTAGACTGTGATCTTGACTGAGATTTGGATCTAGGTGGTTCTTTTTTCCTTGATTCCTTTTCATATCTTGAGCCAGACGTATAATGTGTTTTGGAATGTGTTTTAGCGGTGCCTCTAGTTTTGGTGTGAGATGCAGACCTAGAACGTGATTTAGCCTTCATTTCTTTCTTGGGCTGGGACTGGGACCGTGATCTTGAATTGGATTTGGATCTTGAAAAAGATCGATTTCGGTGTTTGAATCTATCATGGTCGGAATGGCTTCTGCTATGCCGTGGTCTTCCAGTGAGTCTACTGCTTCTAGGACTGTAAGATCTTCTGTAGTTGTAACCAAAGGAAGGACTTCTTGATCTCCTTCTTTTAGTAACTTCGGCTTCTAGAACGTCTGTATCTGTCATAATCATCATAGAGTGAAGAGCTATACACATTCCTCCCTTCCTTGGCTTCCATCTGATTTGGAGTCTTTTGATCCCCCTGTGCAAATGTATTTCAATTGGCGTCCACAAATCCATTTTCTGTCCAAATTATGTGAAGCATCTTCTGCATCACGAACATCCTCAAATTGAACATATGCAAATCCTCTTGGACGGCGAGTGTAGAAATCAAGTGGAACATACACATCAACTATAGGACCATAACGACCGAATTCGCGTCGCAAATCTTCAGACCTGGTATCGTCCGCAGGTTCCTTACAAAGAGAGACGTGTTGGGGGGATGCAGGTACGGGGGACATGACGGTGGCGTGAGTCTCAGCAGGGACACTAAGGGACTCAGCAAACTGTCTGCACCTCCGGTACTGGATCCTCAAGACACAGCCAGAGAGCTATGCTGTGACCTATTTTATTTATTTTTTATGGAAGTGTAATTAATTTACAATGTTGTGTTGGTTTCAAGCATACAGCAAAGTGATTCCATTATACAGATGAACACATATGTATTCTTTTTCATATTCTCTTCCATTATAGGTTATTACAAGGTATTGAGTATAGTTCCCTGTGCTATACACACAGTAGGTCCTACTTTATATATATACAGTAGGTCCTACTTTATATTATTTTTATTATTTCAAAATTTTAAGTTTTCTTAATAAGCCAGCACATAGTGTATGTTGGTGAATGTTTCATGTGAAATTGAAGAGATTATGTGTTCTGCTGTTGTCCAGAGGGGTGTTCTGTAAATATAAACAGAAATTATGTCAAATAAGTTGATTGCATTGTTTAGGTCTTCTGTGATCTTACTAATGTACTCTGTACTTGTTCTGTCCCTTCGAGAAGAACGGTGAAGTCTTCAACTATAATTGTGGATTCGTCTGTTTCTCTTTTCAGTCTTTGCTTCATGTATCTTGACGTTCTATTGTAAGGCACATATGCATTTAGGATTGTTGTGTCTTTTTGGAGAATTAACCCCTTTTTTATGCCACGATGTCCCTCTTTATGACTAATAATATTCCTTTTTCTGGAGTCTTTATCTGTTATTAATACAGCAACTTCAGCTTTCTTTTGGTTAGTGTTTACATAGTTCATTTTTTTATCCTTTTTAAACTATCTGTATCTTTGAACTGTGTTTCTTGCAGACAGCATATATTTGGTTCCTATTTTTTATTTTTTACTATCTTTTAAGCTGCTTTCTATTTGTTCCATCTGTTGTTTCTTCTTTTTTCTTTTATTATATTCTCTAATAAACAGCATGTTTTATAATTTCATTTTATCTGTTATATTAGCTTCTTTATTCATTTGTGTTAATGTTTTAGTGTATGCCCTATGATTTGCAATACACTTGTACGTCTTTAATTAATTAGAGCCACCCATCAGATGTCATTTTATCACTTCACACATGTTATGTAAGGTCTTTCAAGGATCTTACAACAATATATTCTCTATTCCTCTCTTCCATCTTCTGTGCTTTTTTCCCCATAAATTTTACTTTTGCGTATGCTATAAACATACAATATGTTGCTACTATATTTTACTTTAGACAGTTTTATTTTCGATCAATTAAAAATAAGAAAAAAAGAATTTTATGTTATATTCACTGATTCCATTTTCAACACCGTTTCTTTGTGTCAATCCAAATTTGTTTCCTCTCATATTCCTTCTGCCCGAAGAACTTCCCTTACCACTGTTTGTAGGGAAGGTCTGCTGGCAATGAATTATCTCAGTTTTTCTTTTTCTGAGAGTGTCCTCCTTCATTTTCGAAAAATATTTTCACTGGGCATAGAATTTTGTGTTGACTTTTTTTTTTCTCTTTCAGCACTGCATTGTCTTCTAGCTCCAATAAGTCCACTGTAATTTTAATCTTTGTTCCTCTGCATAGAATGTGTCTTTTTCTGTAACTGCTGTCAAGATTTCCTTTTTTTCTAAAGTGGAATATGTTTTCTTTTTATCCTTTCTGTGTTCTCTGAATTTCTTGGATCTGTGTTTGCTTAGTGTCTGGGTTTTCTGTGTATGTGTGAATATTCTTTTTTTAAAATTTAATTTTTATTTTATGTTGGAGTAGAGTTGATTTACAATGTTGAGTTGGTTTCAGGTATACAGCAAAGTGATTCAGTTATACATATGCATATATCCATTCCTTTTCAGTTTCTTCTCCCATATAGGTTATTACAGAATATTGACTAGAGTTCCCTGTGCTATACAGTAGGTCCTTATTGTTTATCGATTTTATATACAGTAGTGTGTATATGTTAACCCCAAACTCCTAATTTATCCCTCCTTCGCCCCCCACACTTCCCCTTTGGTAACCATAAGTTTGCTTTCCAAGTCTGTGAGTCTGTTTCTGTTTTGTAAATAGGTTCATTTGTATCTTTAGATTCTACATATGAGTGGTATCATATGATATTTGTCTTTGTCTGACTTACTTCACTTAGTATGATAATCTTTAAGTCCATCCATGTTGCTGCAAATGTCATTATTTCATTCATTTTTATGGCTAATATTCCTTAGTGTCCATTTTTAATTTTGGAAAATTCTTGGCCATTATTTCCTCAAATATTAGTTCTGCCCTGGGAACTAATATTTCCTTCTGGGATTCTCCTTCTGGGATTCCAATTACATAGTGTATTAAACCATTTGATATTGTCTCACCACTCCTGGATACCCTGTTACGTTCCTCATGCACATGTGTGCACATGCACACACACACACACACACTCGTCTTTATTTCTGTATTCTGGTTTGAGAATTTCCTATTGATGTATCTTCAAGTTCTTTGATTTTTTTCTTCACGTATGTTGAGTGAATCTGTTGACGCCATTCCTCACCTATTTTACTGTGTATTTTTAAAATTCTGGCATTTTCATTTGGTTCTTCCTTATAGTTTCCACCTTTCTGCTGAACCTTCTAATCTGAGCTTACATGCAATCCTCCTTTTTCAGTAGATTCTTTGACATATCAATCATAGTTATTTTAAATTTCCTATCAGGAAGTTTCACCATCTGTGTCATAGTTGATTCTGGTTCTGCCAATTGCTTTGTCTATTGGGAGTGTGTTGTTTTTTCTTGCGTTTTCATATGCCCTGTATTTTTTGTTGCTGTTGAAATTTGGATACCTTGTGTAGTTCAGTAGAGACTGAGGTAAACAGTTTTCATGCTTAGAAACAGGCATGCCGTCCTTTCTTTCTAGCCCTTTCATGCGAGAGTTTGAGAAATCTAGTTAGGATGTAGGTTACACTTGAAGTTTGTTGTCTCTATCATGAACCTCAGTGAGCCATGAGCTTCAAATTCCTCTAGTGGTACCTTGTGTTCAGGGTCAGGCTGGGCTGTCAGAGGTGTTTTGTTTTTCCTCAATGTCTGCTCTGTTCTCAGCTTGAGATTTCTTCTTTGCTGAACCTTCCATACTTTTGTTCCTCTTTGAGCAGTGTTCTCTGTGACTTGTTACTTGAACTCTGTTAGCATTTAGCATCACTACTGAGTGGAGACTGTATCCCTGGGTGTTTGGGGTGTGGCCTCCTGAGATCTCCTGCCACTTTCCCATCTGTAATTCTGAGCCCAGCGTGTATTCTTTCTACTCCCTCAAGGGTAGGTTGTTGGTTGTTCTGTTTCATTTGTTTTCTTCCCATGGCTGCAGTGGGTTTTTTCCAATACTCAAGGCTGGGGGGGTTAGTTCCTCTACCTCCAGAATATTAATGCTTTAGTTCTGTAGGAGAGATAGAGGGGAAGGTTCCAGGTGGAGTTCTGTGCTCTTCCCGTGGGAGTTGCTATTCCCTTTTCCCAGGTATGCATTACAAGGGATGCTTTACTTAGACATTTTCTCAGCTTTTCTGTGAGCACTTGGTGGGGATTTGTGGAGACATTGACCTGAAGGTGGCTGGACTCTAATTTCTGTGACCTCCAGGGGCTTATAAATGTCTTGCCACTTCACCCCTAGCTTCCGCCCTGACTGAAGATGTGTCTCTCACAAGTACGCACAGCTCATATTATTTCTCCTTGCAGTCAGCTGTCTTTCCTCAGATGTGAGGCCAGTTGTTTGCCTCACAACCTCAGCTCTCCTGCGGGTACAAAACAGTCATGAATTTTCAATGTGTCCAGATTTTTACTGTAAGTGTGGCAGTACTCTTTTTCTTCCTTTCCATATCCCTGAGTGGAAATTTAAAGTCCCCAGAGCTCTTATTTTCTTACTAAATCATTAAACTAAGGCAACATTTACCAAACCTTAAAGTTTCAGGACCCTGTTACATAAAATTTATTGAAAACCCCAAAGGTCTTTCATTTCTGTAATAGATGATAGATAGATAGATAGATATTTACTGTATTAGAAATTAAAACATTTTAAAATAATTTATTAATTAATTTAAAAATAAAGCCAATAAATCCATTATATATTAACATAACTTTTTTGGAAAATTCAACACATTTATAGAACAAAGTATATTTAGCGATAAACATTTTACTGATTGTTTTATAATGTTCCAAATCTATTTGCTGCCTGGTTTAAGAGACCGTGCAGTTGGAATTTCATATCTCCTTTCTGCATTCAGTGGGTTGCTGTGTGACATCATATGACCTCTGGAAAATTCCACTGTAAACTCATGAAGGAATGAGAGTGAAAAGTAGAAATGATGTTTTAGCATTATTACGAAAATAGGTTTGACTTTGCAGACCTTCTGAACAAGATGGGGTTGACCTCCCCCAATGGGAGGAAATGAAACTATACCCCTCACACAAATGAATATTTATCAAGTCCCAGTGTGTTAGAAGTTTCAGTTTTCTTATAACGTACTACACTTCTGAGATCTTAGGAAAGAGAAAAATATAAAGGCAAATGCGGATCTAGTAAAGGACTGAAGTCATGTTTGAACCTAGGTCCACCTGACTCTAAGCCTATGTTCTGTCTCCCATGCCCTTCTGTCTTGGATGGATTGGAAAACAGGCACACCAAAGTGCACTCCACAGTTAGCACTTGTTTCCTATAGCATCTACATTGGTCTTCCCCAAACTGGGAACAGCATGTTGCACCCTCTGTAGCTACAAATAATGTTTAGAAGATTGTTGGATCTTCTAGAAAGGTAAGTCATGAGCATAACCTTTGGATATTTAGAATTGTATAGGTCTATATGTATACAGGCAATTCATAGGTTTCTTACTGTTTCATATATTAACCAAGCATGTTTAATACTTCTTAAAAGTTCCCCTTGTATGTTGTTTTACAAATACCTTACAGATATCAACGTGGAACTTTTATTTTTCGTGAGTGAAAGGAATTAAAAATCTGGAATTTGTTATCAATAAAATGCACCTGTTTTGATATTAGCAGACTGTTAGTCTAAACTTGGTACAGCTCATCTTTGGAACTTGCAATTATTATAAGTTATTCACGAAGGATGTAATTGTCAGGACACCTGATAATATAGAGTGAGAGGACAGACAACATTATATGATGGAGTGTGAGCATGTGCTTTGTTCTTTCTTCGAGTCCGCTGCATCTTTGTTGAATTTCATGATGTATTAATATGTCACTACACATTTATGTCCTGAAGCATGAAATATATTCTAGCCAGAATGCTTGCCAAGATACTAGTGCCAGAGTTGGAATGCTAGAGTGTGTTTATTGAACAGCATTAACATACTAAATAGGGTTGCAGGTTTATATTTTACTGTGAAGCCTCAAAGTGATTAAAAGAGGAGAGAGGGAAAGA
>NW_006774406.1:359290-370413 GCF_000442215.2 Lipotes vexillifer | reverse complement strand
GGAGAGGGGGAAAGAGAACTGACAGCTTCTGTAAAAAATAAAACGGAATCAATTCTCAGGCATACACCAATATCATTCATAATGCAAATGTCCATGATATAAATAGACTGCTTTATTGAACTCCTACTGTATTTCATTTTGTTAGGCTCTTTCCTGACATTGTTTCTGTCCTTCACAACTACCCTTGAGGTGGGTGATACTCCCATTTTACAGATGAAAAAACTGAGGTTCAGAGACATAAGAAACTTAGTCCCAAACCCAAAATTAGTAAGTGACAGAGCTTATATTTTAGCTTGTATCAGCTGAGGTGCAAAATCTATCCATGTCACTTACATTCTACCAAGCTTTTTTTGTTTTTTGCAACAGTAGAGAAAAAGTAAGCCAAATTTATAGTCAAAATACTAATATTTGTGCTTAGAAACTTGAGTTGTTAATTCTCTATTAAAAGGCAATTCATTATGCAGCATTATATCCTAAGGATTGGACAAATCTGTAACCTGATTCATTGCATACAAGTTTTCTGATTTAAAAAATTTAATTTACTAAGGTTTTTCAGTGAATATGAGACAGAGACAAGGTATTTGATTTAAAAGCTCTTTGAAAATTATTAATTGACTAAAAATTGTTCCTCTGATATTAACAGCTGTTATGTAAACATCATGTCCTTGGCCATAGGCAGGAGGAGGGGTGGGAAATTATATTTCAGTGGACTCAGTGTTCAATCTTGTTTTATATAATAATGTCACAAAATCCTGTACAGTGAGCACCATCTTTTCTTTAGAGGCAAAGAACTATAGATTCAGATGAGAACCACCTTGTGCAAATTGATGCAGCTCATAGTTGGCAAAGTCACAATTCATATATGAGAATATCGTACGTTCATTTGACATTAAGAAGATGCCAGGAACCCTCACTTTGCTGAGAGGGACTATCGTCTCTACGTTACTTATTATGATTCTTGTAACAGAGTAAACATTTGTCATAATCACATTGATTATATACTATACTAAGCATCCCGTAAACGTAACTCTTTCATGTACTCCAAATCCAAACAATTAGGTAACTTTATGTACTTTTTTATGAGTAAAACAAACTATTTCATCTTTATTTTGAAAGGCAATTTCCAGGACATGTCCTGGCAGTAGTTTAAATTTACTTTAATGTCTTCATAAAAAGGAACCAAAATAAACATGTTATTGAATATTTTCTATATTCTATCTTAGCGTTGTCTTAGGTCTTCAAATGGATTTTTCTTATTTGATAATCACAAAAATTCCATTTGGTACTGTTTTCAGTCATATTAGAGATTGAAGAAATGAGGTCCATAGAGTTGTAACTCTCACCACCTTCACATGGTTAGTCTAAGTCTGGCATTGAACACACAGTGTCAGATTCAGAGCCTAAGGATGAAGAATGGTAATTGGTACTCATTTTGATGATCTTGTGGCACCTCAAAAGAGAAATCCTTTCTGGATTGTCAAGAAGGATTGTGAAATGTAGGTTTCTAAAAAACATTCTTGAAGTATAGAATATATAAATAGAATGCAGTAAACACAGTTTCCAGCTGGATGAATTTTCAGTGATCACATCCATGTCAGTAGCCTCCAGATAAGAAGCAGAGCATTATTAGTTCTCTGGGAGCCCCTTATTCCCTCTTTGAGCCATTACCACCCTTCCAAGGAGACCTCTGTCCTATACCTAACACTATGTTTGTTCTGCCTGAGTTTGAACTTTATAAAAAATATATTGTGTGTGTTCTTTTGTATATTTTTTTCTGGAAATCTTATACTTTATTTTTATTTTTTAATACCTTTATTGGAATATAATTGCTTTACAGTGCTGTGTTAGTTTCTGTTGTACAACAAAGTAAATCAGCTACATGAATACAATATGTCCCCATATCCCCTCCCTCTTGAGCCTCCCTCCCACCCTTCCTATCCCACTCCTCTAGGTCATCACAGAGCATCGAGCTGATCTCCCTGTGCTACGCAGCAGCTTCCCCACTAGCCATCCTTTTTACATTTGGTAGTGTATATATGTCAGTGCTACTCTCTCACTTCGTCCCAGCTTTCCCTTCACCCGCTGTGTCCTCAAGTCTGTTCTCTATGTTTGCGTCTTTATTCCTGCCCTGCAACTAGTTTCATCAGTACCGTTCTTTTAGATTCCATATATGTGCGTTAGCATACGGTATTTGTTTTTCTCTTTCTGACTTACTTCACTGTGTATGACAGATTCTAGGTCTATCCACCTCATTACAGATAACTCAGTTTTGTTCCTTTTTATGGTTAATATTCCATTGTATATATGTACCACATCTTTATCCATTCATCTGTCGATGGACATTTAGGTTGCTTCCATGTCCTGGCTGTTGTAAATAGTGCTGCAATGAACATTGTGGTACATGTGTCTTTTTCAATTATGGTTTTCTCAGGGTATCTGTCCAGTAGTACGATTGCTGGGTCGTATGGTAGTTCTATTTTTCGTTTTTTATGGAACCTCCATACTGTTCTCCATAGTGGCTGCACCAATTTTCATTCCCGCCACCAGTGAAGGAGGGTTCCTGTTCTTTTGTATTTGGCTTCTAACTTAGAAACTGACCCTGAGATGCAGATTCACATGCTGGAAGTGTACTGGGAAGTCCTCTTGGCGACTTCACCTGGAGGTAGTGGGTGAAGGAGGTTTCAGCAGGTGGAAACTGAATTTGAGATGGAGTTGCACCAAAGACCTGAGCCAGTCCCGCATGGAACTCCAGGGCTCGGTGGCCAGGATGGGCAAGGGGCCTGGGTCCCTGTACCTCCACCTTGGTCATCTCAGTCTTGAAGGGGGGATTGGGGACTCTTAGAGTCCACCCACTGGACCATTGAGATTCACTCCACTCATTTACCCTTGTGGGGAAAAGCTCCCCAAGGGGAAAGGGGGGATAAATTGGAAATTTGGGATTAACAGATACACACAACCATGCATAAAACAGATGAACAACAAGGACCTTCTGTATAGCGCAGGGAACTGTACTCAGCATCTTGTAATAGCCTATGATGGAAAAGAATCTGAAAAAGAATATATGTATATGAATCACTTTGCTGTATACCTGAAACGTTGTAAATCAACTATACTTTAAAAAGAGAGAAGATGGAAAATCAGAGGTTAAAAAACAAACAAAAAACTAAGCAATAATAAACTCAAAAAAAAAAAACAACCTCCTCCAGGATTTTGGTTGGTCTGTTTTCTCAAGAAAACTTGCAAGAGGAGGTCTAGTGGGGTAAAGTAAGGCCCTTGCTTCAGCAGCTGGTCTCTGGGCCACAACTCGTCATCCCCTTTCTCTCCTACCAATTCTAGAGCCCCTCACTCACAGTTACAGCACCTCTGCTTGTCTGGACAGGTAACCGAGTAGAGTGATCCAGATCATCATCTCTAAAGGGTCTGCGTTCCTGAACACCATGCCCTTCTCAGACTGCAGCACTTGTCCATCTGCCACCACAGTTGGTCAGGAGGATATAAAAAAATGCGCCGCAGGGACTTTCCCTGGCGGTCCAGTGTTTGAGACTTCGCCCTCCAGTGCAGGGGGCACAGGTTCGATCCCTGGTCGAGAAACTAAGATCCCACATGCCTCGCAGCTAAAAAACCAAAATATAAGAACAGAAACAATATTGTAACAAATTCAATAAAGATTTAAAAAATGGAGTCACAGCGAGAACATTCCAGAGGTCGCCAGGCCCCGGGCGCTGAAGGGTGTGGACCCCGGACGTCGCTGGGACAGCCCCTCCCCGCTGCTCGGCGGCGCCTGGCCCGGCCGCTGCTCGCTGCGCTGCCTCCGCCGCCTCCGCCGCCGCTTCTCGGACTCGGGTTCGCGCGCGCCTCACTTCATCCCAGTCCCGGGCGAGCAGCGTTGGGTTTATGTCTTTATTTGACGAAAACGAGCTGTTGCGCAGCCATTGGTACCTGTATTGGGGAAACATAGCATACAAGCAAGAAGCTTACAGCCTCAGTGGCGAAAATTTTTTCATGTCAGAGACCGAGAACTCTTGCAGTCGTTTATGTCATCCCTTCTTCTCCAGACAGAGGATACCAAAAAGTTGCAATCAAAGATCTCTTCATCTTATTGATAAAGCCACTAATAAGCCAAAATGTCTGTCAACGTCAACCGCAGCGTGTCAGACCAGTTCTATCGCTACAAGATGCCCCGTCTGATTGCCAAGGTTGAGGGCAAAGGAAATGGAATCAAGACAGTTATAGTCAACATGGTTGACGTAGCCAAAGCGCTTAATCGGCCTCCAACGTATCCCACCAAATATTTTGGTTGTGAACTGGGAGCACAGACCCAGTTTGATGTTAAGAATGACCGTTACATTGTCAATGGATCTCATGAGGCGAATAAGCTGCAAGACATGTTGGATGGATTCATTAAAAAATTTGTTCTCTGTCCTGAGTGTGAGAATCCTGAAACGGATCTGCATGTCAATCCAAAGAAACAAACAATAGGTAATTCTTGTAAAGCCTGTGGCTATCGAGGCATGCTTGACACACATCATAAACTCTGCACATTCATTCTCAAAAACCCACCTGATAATAGTGACAGTGGTACAGGAAAGAAAGAGAAGGAAAAGAAAAATAGAAAGGGCAAAGACAAGGAAAATGGTTCCATGTCCAGCAGTGAGACACCACCACCACCACCACCACCCAGTGAAATCAGTCCTCCGCATGCTGTGGAAGAAGAGGAAGATGATGATTGGGGGGAGGATACAACAGAGGAAGCGCAAAGGCGAAGAATGGATGAAATCAGTGACCACGCGAAAGTTTTAACTCTCAGTGATGATTTGGAAAGGACTGTTGAAGAGCGTGTCAATATCCTGTTTGATTTTGTTAAGAAAAAGAAAGAAGAGGGTGTTATTGACTCATCTGACAAAGAAATTGTAGCTGAAGCAGGAAGACTAGATGTAAAAGCCACGGGCCCTCTTGTTTTGACTGAAGTTCTTTTTAATGAGAAAATTAGAGAGCAAATTAAGAAATACAGGCGCCATTTCTTACGATTTTGTCACAACAACAAAAAAGCTCAGCGGTACCTTCTTCATGGCTTGGAGTGTGTGGTAGCAATGCATCAAGCTCAGCTCATCTCCAAGATTCCACATATCTTGAAGGAGATGTATGATGCAGACCTTTTGGAGGAAGAAGTCATCATTAGCTGGTCAGAAAAGGCCTCTAAGAAATATGTCTCAAAAGAACTTGCCAAAGAGATTCGTGTCAAAGCAGAACCTTTTATAAAATGGTTGAAGGAAGCAGAGGAAGAATCTTCCGGTGGTGAAGATGATGATGAAGATGAGAACATTGAGGTGGTGTATTCAAAGACTGCCAGTGTACCGAAAGTTGAAGCTGTAAAGTCTGACAACAAGGACGATGACATTGATATTGATGCCATTTAAAGGGGTGGGTGCAGCCCAGCTTAACAGTGTAATGCTGAGAATCTTTCTGCATCATCAGCCAGAAGTGCAACATGTATGTGCAAAAGCTAAACTGGCTTAACGTCATGCTACACTTTCTACTAAAAATGTATTGCTGTGAGTGGTCTGTATTTAAACCCAACAAGACATCTAGGGAGTCCATACACATATCAGTGAGCAGATGTAGTTTGCTTATTTACAGCATGTTTCTTTTTGAAAATTTAGTGGTGGACACGTTTGGGTCACGTTTATACAGTTATAAAAATAAAGATTTGATTTTGGTCGTTCTTCAGATTTTTGGCTCTGAATGACTTAAGAAAGATGAAATAATTGGCTCCTTTAAAAAATGTTGCACCATCATTTAATCTGATAGGATTACTGGAGCCTGTTAGTACTTTTAAGTCTTATTTCTAGTCCCTCAGATTGGCATCTGGTAATGTACATTCTTCCCATGCCAAGGTGGACTGATAATCAAATGACAGTGCAACACCTCTAACTTACTGAGATGTTAAAATGACCTGGGTGACCTATAAATAATTTTAAGAACAGGTTTTGAAACTTGAATAGTGTTAGTGTTTTTGTTTTTGTTTTTTTTCATTTTTTCTATACTTGCCCCAAATTGTAGTCTTTGAAGTCATGTGCATTGCACTTTGGATGAGCCAGGGGAATTACTACATTAACATAAACATTTTATTATGTGTATGTAGCTCTTTATACTGAGAGAAAACTGAAACTTTGGGGAGTGATAAGCTCTACGATTTTATTTGGGGGAAGCAGGAAAAGGTACACTTAATCTTTAGCAAAAATTGAGCAAAATTTTTCAATCAATTTTACTCTTGATTCAAATTACAATTTCAAAATATTTAGACATACTGTATCTTTTGTTCAGTGTGGATTTTTCCCCTGATAAACTGGTTCTTTGATGACTTCTGCATTTGGATACATAGCTTATACTTTTTTGGGTTGCTATCTTGCCAAAATAAGTGTTAACTATATCTCAGATTCCCCCCCACCCCCCAAAATGTCTTATTTTTTAAAAAAGCTAAAAGCATACTTCTAAGAGCCTATATTTTGGTGTAAGACTTGGGGTGTTTTTTATTTTCACAATAGTGTGAGATACCCAGGAAGTCTGTGATGATGGCAACTGAAAGCAGGTGACTAGGGCCTGACCCAGCCCATCCTGGGCTTTAGGTTTGGAAATAACTTCTTGTGATTTGCTTGCCCAGTTTGCTGATGTAAACTCACTTGATAGAAGGGCTTATGACTACATCTGAGAAATCATCTTGAGGATGCAAATTTACACAAAAAGTACACTGGGAATCAAAATGCCTGGAGAGCACTGGCTTACATCATTCACCTCTTTGTTTGTGATCCATCTGACAGGTTACAATGAGACCTTAACAAATGTATGTAAGGTTTTTTCACATTGAAATTGTATGAACATTTGGTATAATAAAACCTTGTTAGCTTGGTATTTTAAGAAATTAAACCCTGGCAGTCTTACTGGAGAGGTACAAATTGGTCTCCAGCTGCCTTTCTTGATAGATTTTGATGAGATTGAAGGTGAGCCATAATACCTACCTGGAGGGGAATGTGCTTTGTTGCACCAAAGAGAAGAGGTTTTTGCAAATTCATGTCTCACCTAGGTTTTAAATTTTTGCCATTATCTTGAATTGTTCTGGGGGAATCAAGTTGCATTCCGCATACCCATTATCAAGCTGATGAGGTTCTGTTATAGAGGGTTTTTTTCCCCTTTTTCTTCCTCCCCCGCCCCCCCTTAAATCTGAAGGAAAACTTACAAGGCTTCTAAACACTAAAGAGAAAATTTTGGCTTAGACCACACTTCAGTCTAGTGCCAAACTTTCAGTGGAATTCAAATCCACATAGTAAGGAGTTTATTCATAGCAGCTATCCTAATAGAGTGATCTTTCACTTTGCTGTATTCAACTGTCTTAAAACTTCCTGTTTGAAACAGCTATGTTATGTGATTAAAACAATGTTAAAATTAAAAAAAAAAAAAAAAAAGATTTAAAAAATGGTCCAAATCAAAGAAAAATCTTTAAACAAAAATTTAAAACAAAAATGCCCTGCAAATTATCTGAGTGCTAAATATGTCCTTCACTGCCCTGTTGAGATACATCCGCTTATCTTCCCCTAATGTTCAGAATCAAGTATTGCTGCCAGAATTGCGACTTCTTTCCAGGTCTGTTAGTCTCTTGGTACAAGGTGCTCAGAGTGGGGGGTAGCTGTAGTTTAAAGTTTCATTTTTCCCTTGATGTGTCCCCTTTGGAAGTCTTTCCTCTCTGGGAACCAACCCTTTAGACCTTTGGTACCTACAGTTTTGAGTACAGGAAGCACAAATTTCCCAAATGGGTCACTGGGAGAAATATTAAATGAGTCACTCTTACATCCACCCCTTGGTTCCTAAACAATCATCATAATTTAGGGTGTAGATTGCATCCTAGAAATATGGTGTCCCGTGCTGGCACGTTCCCATACCCAAGCAGGGACCTCAACTGCAAGTTCAAAAGGCCATTCCATCCTCTGTTGGGCTAGCAGCTTTTGGGTGGTGTGACATGTGATAGGACTGGTGGATCCTCATAGTTATGTGTCTGCTTCCATCCATCATTTGATATAGGTGGTCCTCTGGTCCAATGTGATATTACCCAGCCTCCTTTACCTGTGGAGTAAATACAAGCCCGTGGACAGTGGTTCTCTTTGAGATCCTTTGGGCACTGAAAGCAGACTCATACTTGGAATAGGTATCAGTTCCAGTTGAGATGAATCACTGCCTTTTCCAGAGTGTAAGGTTTCCAGTGTATTTCAGCTGGCCAAGCGTCTGGTGATTCTCCCAGAGGGATAATGCCCTATTAGGGTATCAGTGTTACTTTCTGTTGCTGGCAAATTTGACAAGTGGCTGGGCAGTCGGTAGATCTTGAGGATGCTGGCCCTGTGCACAGCATCCTGGTCCACTGCCACGGCCTCTCTGTTCACGTACCCATTGTACTACCGCTGGAGTGGTCAAGGGGCTGCTGGCTGGTGTCAGTTGACCAGATCATCTGTCTGCCTGGTTGTGTCTGCCTCTTCTGTAGTGGCTGTTCCCTGGAGGGCTCTAACATAGGTTAACAAGTCCTTCAAGCTCTTCATACTTCGTGCTCACTCCCATGGTCTTTCCAAGACCCTCTCCCCAGACCTCCTTCCTCTCAATTTTTAAAAAAATTTATTGAGGTATAGTTGATTTACAATGTTGCATTAATTTCTGCTCTACAGCAAAGTGACTCGGTTATACATATATATACATATATATATTATTTTTCATATTCTTTTCCATTATGGTTTATCACAGGATATTGGGTATGGTTCCCTTGCTATACAGTAGGACTTTGCTTCCTCCAAGTCATTCTCCTTCCATGTAGCACTGCCTGGAATTTTTCATCCTGTATCCAATCGTCCTTGGTACCTCTAAGTATTCCCCTTTCCCTAGTCTCTGGGTACTGAGTAAATGGTTGTAACAGACCCCTTTGTGGAAGGACTGGGTGAATCATTCACATACATACTTGCCGTGGGTTTCTGGGTCCTTCTTAGGAACCCAGTTTTTCCATTAGTTAATGGGTTTGCTGTCCGAAAACTGGCTCAGGTCCAGACATTAGGCCAAGGATCGTGAATTTTTGTTGAGGCAGCCCTTCTCAACTTCCTGATTATCCACCTTTGATTTGCTTTGATCATATAATTGGACAGTATCCTTGTTGGCTGCCCATCTTTTTTTCCCACAGAGAATGCTGAGTTTGATTAACCGTCCCCATTACCCTGAATGGGTCACCAATTCCTGGCTGTCTTTCTTGATGATAATCATGCTCAGTTTTGCTGTCAGGAGCATTGCTGTGTAACAGCATCTCCTACAATCAGCCCTGGCGTAGGAGAACAGCACCGCCAAGCATGTCAACATAGTCTGTACCTGTGTAACTAGTACATTTCTTATGACTTTGGTAAACTGTGTGTCCTCCAGGACCTCCCACAGAATGTGGTCACCTCGTAGGTGTTCTGGCCTTAGTATATCCTGGAAAATATACTCTACCATGCCCACTTGTCTGTACATTTTGGTCCTTTTTTTTAGTTGTCTGCCATGGTGTGGACATTGCTTCCTCCAAATCTCTGAGAACTATTTTAGCAACACATTTGTACTGTCTTCTAGGTTCATGTTTAGGGAGTTACACCCTATATCATGGAGGATTGTTCCCATATCAGTAAACTGTTCCTTATTAAACTGTATGTCCCTCCCCACTAGGTCTGGGACTCTCAGCATCCTACCTGGACCCATTCTCTCAGCTCTGGCCATGCGTGTTTGTTTGGTCCCACAGCTCCTTCAGTATTCTAGACCCTCTGCTCCCCCAGCAGACCCAGCACTTACCCAGCCAGGTTGTGTCGTGACTTGACCTAGTAATTTTTCTGGCAGATCAGAGGGGAAGTGGACTGTATTGTAATGGTGACATTTGTTGTCTTGCAAGGAGAGGCCTCAGCATCATCTTTATCCAGGGACTGGTGCCAGCCTTAGAGAGGGGAGTGGGCTGCTCTGTTAGGCCAAGGAGGTTCAGGGCAATCTCGTGATACAATATTTTCAAGTGCATTGACTGAGATGTTCTTATCTCAAATCTCAGGGTCCCTCTCCTTCCCAGCAAGGGACCTGACCTTGGCGCAGCAGACTTGCTGGGGCCGGCTGAGCAGTCAAGTTTCCCCTTATTTAAGCCCAGATTCTCTGACTTCAGGAGCTGAGGGTCTCTTTATATGTTAACCAAGGAGGCTGTGTAGTGCCTCTTGCAAGATGAGGATACCTGCCACCCCTGCCGATTCTCCCCGTATAAGCGTGTCCCATCAAGAAATGGCACTTACTTCTGCTCTCCTTGAATCTGGGCTGAGTTTGTGACTGGCTCTGACCAATAGGATGTGGCAGAAGTGATGGTTATGTTCCTGGACTTCTGAGCCCATTAGAGGCCTGGCAGCTTTCTCTTTCTCCTCCTGGAACCCAGCCACTGTGCTATGAGGAGCCCAAGCCACAGGGAGAGGTCACATGAAGGACAAGTGAGGTGCTTCACTTGAAATTCTAAGCCGATGTCTTAGGCACAAGCCAGAATCCAACGCCAGCATAGGAGTGAACCAGGTTGCATGGGCCCTGAGATGACTCCAGGCCACATGACGTGAAGATGCAAAGCTGCCCAGCTGAGCCCAGTCAACCCACAGATCACAAGAGATAATAAAATGGCCATTGTATTAAGCCACTAAGGTTGGGGCGGTTTCTTACACGTCAGTGGAAATCAGAGAGAGTTCGCCTGAGCTTCACGCTGGGCTGTACGTTGGTGGCCTCAGTTTTTCACTGTCTTTCTCTAGTGTATCCTTAGCAAGAGCCAGCTGATCCCATTGCCCTTATAATGACTTCTTCACCCAAATCTCTCAAACAGCCACGGTATTGTATAGTGTCTTCCCTTCTGCCAGTAGAAATGTTCATGACTGCACCATTATCACATCCCAGGGGCTGTCAGTTCTCTACTGGTGATGGGTCCTCCTTGTTAGTTGTTGGGTGGGCGTTGTTATTGCTATTCCTGGTATTAACCCTCTTGAGTCCACCAGGAAACACTCTGAAACTCAGAGGTTTGCAGGAAACAACAACATCTATAAGGGAAAGAGAGGAGCAGG
>NW_006774406.1:335130-359280 GCF_000442215.2 Lipotes vexillifer | reverse complement strand
GGGAAAGAGAGGAGCAGGTGAGGCAGGGGGAGAATTTGAACTAAGAGGTAGCAACACTAAGGGCCTCAGCCAAACCTGCGGGATGCTCGGGACCGAGACCAGCCCTTCAGAGACGTCCTGCATTGAAGCAAGTGCCAGGGCCACGTCACAGCCATTCATGGGATGCCGTTGATCCCTTTGACAGAGGAATCCAGGCATGAGCCTTCAGCGGTCAACACTCCTGGCAGCCAGGAAAATGAATGCCTTGGGTGTTGGGGGGATTCCGTGTGGTACACCAGACCAGCTACTACAGTTTCTTTTGTTGATTGTAATGGTGAGATTCATCCATGTGGTTGAGTGTAGCTGTTAATTGTCTGTCCTCATTGTGTGACTGTACTGAACTGTACTGATGGGTACTATTGCTCTGAACATTCTTGATCAGATCTTTTGATGAATGTGTATATATATGTAGGTTTATGTGTATATATTTGGGGGGATTATATACCTGAGAGCAAAATTGCTGGATCAGAGTAGATATGTATTTCCAGCTTTAGCAGGTACAGTTTTCCAAGATGTTTTAACCAGTTTATACTTCTATCAGGAATGCATGAGGGTTCTGTTACATATAGTTTCGTATTTCCTTTTAAGTTTTGGAAATGTGATACTTTTATATACATATATGAGTATTTCTAATAATTCTTAATTAGAATGATACATTATTTAGAAATCTTGGGAATTCACTAATGTTTAAAAAAGTCGAAGTTAATTTTATTTGGCTGCTTTGATATATTGGTATTGAAAATCTAGCTAGATTTATTGAATTTTTCTACCCATTTAATTTTTATCTGCTTAAAGCTTTAGCATATATAATTGGAGGATGGATTTCCTTTTACCAATGTTAATTTTGTGTGTCTGGATCCCTTCAAAAGGAGATAAATCTGTAGTTATTAAATTTTTTAGATTTGTATATTCTTTGATAGAGGTAGGAAGACCAAAGTGTTATCATTTCTCAACATGATGTATATCTTTGAGGGGCCCAGATTCATGGCTATCGTGCTGTGCTTGACTGCCTTCCACACGTGAACATCCCTAAAGATTTTAACCACCTTGGATCTTTGAGGGGCCCAGATTCATGGCTATCGTGCTGTGCTTGACTGCCTTCCACACGTGAACATCCCTAAAGATTTTAACCCCCTTGGAAAAAAACAAATAAAAAATTTAACCATAGTCTAAGGTGTCGTCTTTTTTTTTTTTTTTTGGCCGCGTGGTATGTGGGATCTTAGTTCTCCGACCAGGGATTGAACCCGCACCCCCTGAAGTGGAAGCATGGAGTCTTAACCACCGGACCACCAGGGAGGTCCCTGTCATCTTTTTTTTTGGCATCATTTTTTAAATGAACACTGTCAGTATACCAGAGTCAGGTGCCTTTTCTCACCTAGTATTTTATTATGGTTATTTTCCTTGTCAAAAGAAATCTGCATCATTTCATTTTATATATTCATAGTTTAGATGTATCAGAATTTATTTAAATAACAGTGCTGAACATTGGGATTGTTTTCATTTTCTTGGCTCTTGTAAATAATGCTAATTATATATAAAAATATAGCTTTTCATGCTATTTTATCAATTAAGCTTAAATTTTGGAAGGAATTATTAGCTTGGGTTAAAGAGTTTTTCTAGATATTGTCACATTACCTCCAGAAATATTCTTATTTGCTAATGTGTTACCTTTGCTGTTGGGTCTACAATTTTCCTACACTTTTGCTGCCGACACAGTATTTACAGTGTATCACTTTTGCCAGTCTGATATATGATTAATATATGTTGTTGCTTTAAATTTTATTGCTTGTTTAGTAGTGAGATGGAATATTTGAGCATATTTTCATTGGACATTTTATTATTTGTTTTGAAGATTGTCTTTCATCTGTTTTTAATTGGTTTGTTCATCTTTTATCAATTAATACCAACTGTAAACCCTTTGCTTTCCCATATGCCAATATGGCCTATATGCCATACCCTATATGTCAGTGTCATGTTTGTATCTTGCCTTTGCTTTTCAACTCTTCCTGTAATTTTGACAAATTCCTTTTTTTTTGTTGTTTCTGGTTTATGCTTTATGGTTTAACCTGATGCTTTTAGGACCTTTCCAGTCCCCAGGTTTTCCTCTGATTTAGATCTCAAATTAGACATGTCAGCCAGAGTGGACTGCTTACTGGTCTAGTTCTGTGGTTTTTCATGGTATTTTCTATGCCTGGCATAGCACTCCACCCCCAGACATACAAATATACACACCACTATAACTGCTGTAAAGAATAAGCACCCGGTGAATATCACCTGGTAAATATCAAAGTTTTGTCAACACTTGGGTCAAAGATGACTGTCTCTTGGAACCTTCCCTGCGCCTCCTCCCTTCGTCCTATCTGTAAAGTTGACTGTTCTTTTCTCCTTGTTTCTCTATCATCCTCAAAGTATCTATTATAAGACCTCCAACACTTTAAGGCTTGCATGCTCTTACTGAACTGTAAATTTTTCTGGACAAAATTTGTATTATGTCCATCTCCGTATTCCCAGCAATGTAGGATACTTACACAGCAGATGTCTGTTGGGTACTTTCAGATACACGATTGATTGAAATGATTTGCCCAGGCTTGGAGGGCTGCTAAGAAGCACAGCCCAGCCTAATCCCAACTTTCTGTTCACTTGAAAAAAAATGTTTATTGAAGTGTGGTTGATTTACAATGTTGTATAAGTTTCAGGTGTACAGCATAGCTGAATATACATATATATAGATTCTTTTCCCTTATAGATTGTTACATAATGTAATACGTAATTACATATTTCTGATTAACCTCTTTCTGATTAACCTATTTTGTTCATAAGTATAAAAATAATTTCCTCACATTTAGTGGATTTAATAAAACATTTAAAATATATAGTTACGAGTTCAACTTTGACCCCTCATACATCTTACTGTCCTAAAGGAATTTTAAACTTAATATCTGTTTTCACAGTTGGATAACACAAAGTTATTGATTGCTGTTTAGGTACCTATTGGCCATAGAGTAGACTGCAGCTGTTGCTACCCAGCACAATAAATCTTGCTGCTTTCGAAAACCTACAATCAGTAGTCCACTCTGTTGGTTTAAATCTGTGATTCCTTTCTTTCAGGGACCCCTGGACACATTACTCTGTCTGTGCTCCTGTGATGCCTAAGTCACACTTGTTAAAATACAGATTCCTGGCCATTTCACCTGTGTGGTTTTAGGATTATGCATTTCGAATAAGATCTCCAGGTGCTACTGATGTACACTAAATAATTCCATATCACTCTTTCTTGGCCACTAAATTCTCAATGTCTGACAAATTAGTAAGTGTAATTAATTCTTCTCAATTTTAGATAAGGAAAACTCAAGGGGGAAAAAAGACTTTATCATGCCTAAGATAATAATCGGCCCTTTCATTTTAGATTGTCTTTTTTACCAGCAGCTATGGCTAGCTTTTTTGTTCTATCTAGGATAGGCAGCATTATTTTTGCCAAAGAAAAAAAATTAAGAAAACGCAAAGATGAGGTTGAAAGAGTTCAACTTCTTTCCCACCTTTCATCCAACCAAAGCCTGTGAATGTCAACTAAGAAACCGCAGTATCTGTTTCAGCAGAAGAGTGTTGTGTTGCCAGCCATAATGGGCATCAGTTGGGCTCAACTTACAGCTGAAATAAATGGTTGAAAACTTTAATCTGACTGTTGATCATTTGGGAATGCTTCCACTGCCATTGGTAACAGTGTATAACTTGATTTCCTGCTTTTTACATGATTTACCCAACCCGATGTTAGTCTTGATACCCTGATAATGTGCAGGCTTCGAAGGAATTTAGAAGATTTTGCCTTTTTTTTTTTAGCTATCCAAGAGAAGAGTTAATTTATGGTAGAATATGGAAAAAAAGGACATCCATTGCTCTCAAAAATAATAAACTTTGGTAGGTGCCTGAGATGGAAGAAAGGAAACCTTCAAACCTTTGAAGCCAGAGTAGATTGTTCTACAGCAGTGTTCTTAATGTGTTGTCCCTCGCCAGCAGGATCAGGACACAGGGAGCTTGTCAAAAATGCAAATTTTCAGGCCCCACCCCAGATCGACTGAATCCGAAACCATGCGAGTTGGCCCAGCAATCTGTGCATTAACAGGCCCTCCAGGTGGTTCTTATGAGGGCTAGAGTTTGAGAACCATTGCTCTGAAGCATCCTTTGTGAACCCTAAGATGCAGTCCAACTATGCATTCTTTCAGTACCCGTAATGTAAAACCTGATGATTTATTTCCATTGATCTAGATCAGTGCTTCTGGCCCAGCCCTTCTGAGAAGCACCAGGCTGCCATCCGCCACCAGCAGATGCTGAAGCAGCAGGCTAGACACCTCTGCCTGCCCTTTCTCTGTTCAGGACAACAGCAGGAGAATTGTCCTTGATGATACACGTAGGGAAAAACTGGCAAAATAATCCAGGTCAGCTTCCCTCTAGCTAAAATTCACCAGATCAGCCAGATGCTAATATCTTGTCAAAATCTTTGTTGGTTTCCTCTAGTCCTAAATGCGACACCTGCACCGTTCTTGGCTGCTCGTGTAAATGAGGCAGATCCTGGGTTTGTTGGCATACCAGTGACTTCTGAAGACAGGGCTTTGACAGTGACGCTCTCAGGGCTGTTCTGAGACTCGACCTATGTTGCTTTTTGCCCATATCGAATTGCTACTTAGAATGCGTAATAACTAGGCTGTACTTACACACAATTATGCACAGACGGAGAAGAGGCAGGTCCTGAGAAATACAAGATGCTTACAGAATAGGTGCTTTAGCTACACACACCTTGAAGGTTTCTTTCCATTTTTTATTTAGTTTTATTTTTTTCATTTTTTGCGGTACGCGGGCCTCTCACTGCTGTGGCCTCTCCCGCTGAGGCCCCGGACGCGCAGGCTCAGCGGCCATGGCTCACGGGCCCAGCCGCTCCGCGGTATGTGGGATCCTCCCGGACCGGGGCACGAACCCGTGTCCCCTGCATCGGCAGGCGGACTCTCAACCACTGCGCCACCAGGGAAGCCCTCCATTTTTTTAAAAATCCCTTTCCAATAGCTGGCTTGCTCTATGCGAGCCTGCTTCTCCACCTCCCTCTCAACAAAACCTGCTCCTACACCTGTAATTTGAAAAAGGTGAGCATCACATACTTTGGGGTTAATTGTGCCGTCAGAGTGTTGGCTTTACTTTCAACAGCCTCAACAAAGGATTTCTGAGACAAGATGGGGAAAAAACTTTACTAAACATCCTAGCATAGAGGAAAAAAACCTCAGAACACTCGGCATCATTTATTATGTTTACATTTTTGTTTCTCTGCTCATTAGGTGTTTAACTTTGGACGAATAACCTCTGACCTTTAGTTTCATCACCTGTAAAATAGGATCTTACTACCTATTTTTACAGGGTTATTTTGTGTGGTAGATATAATTAATGCAAGGTGAATGTACATAAGTGGATGCTTAAAAGCTGGTAACTGTCATTTGTTACTCATTGTTAGTTTTAGGACTTCATTTTGGGTGTAGAAGATTAACTTTATTTGCAATGCAGAAATGCTAAGAAAGTGGTGGGTTTTTTTTTTTTTTTTTTTTTTTTTTTGCGGTACGCGGGCCTCTCACTGTTGTGGCCTCTCCCGTTGCGGAGCACAGGCTCTGGACGCGCAGGCTCAGCGGCCATGGCTCACGGGCCCAGCCGCTCCGCGGCACGTGGGATCTTCCCGGACCGGGGCACGAACCCGTGTCCCCTGCATCGGCAGGGGGACTCTCAACCACTGCGCCACCAGGGAAGCCCAAGAAAGTGGTTTTTAAAACTAGAAATATATCCTTTCTTTTTAACAGTTTGACATTGAAATGAGTTATCAAAAATACGTTTTGAAATCACCTCCCCTAAAGGTCTTTAAGATAGGTCACGTTGGATGTGGAAGAGGCTGGCTTGTCTTAGATGACTAAACTCTAAAAATTCTTCCCCATTTTGAAATTTAGTGAGTTTATCCTTGGCCTGATGGACACCTAGAAAATTTATTTAAGTGACACAGGTGAAAGCAAAGAAATAACAGTTGATATCCACTGACCAGTTTTAGTGTTTGTGGTCTCTATAGTTATCTTTTAGTGGTGGCAATAATGCTTTTAACTTCCATACCCATCATCATCTTACATCAGTTTCAACACATTTTCTGTAATAGCTATTTAAGTCAATAGACACTGCAGCCTGCTAGACTCCGAGTTGGTAAACAATTTGCCCAGGATAGAGAGGAGCCAGGCCTGTGTAATTTCAGGTTAATATATCTGCTAAACATACATGCAGTTTCTCCTTCCACTATGTTTGACTTCAACTTGTAAGGTAATTGGGAAAATTGAAAAGTAATATTTCCAGTAATGAAAAAAATCAATTTATTAAAATCTTTTTTTCCCTTTATTCTTGCAGAAAAGCAGAGGGAACTGTGATATAAGAAATATATATTTGGCATTTGACCCCTTTAAGATACAGAGCTGCTAAAACCCTTGGAATTTCCTAAATGCAAAGAGCAATAAAGGTGTCTTTTGTTACATTAATGAAGTGACTTTTGGAAAACACCTGAGGATGGGGGCTGGTTGCCAGGGGCGCCAACCACGCGATTAGAGGGTGGGACCTACCGGTCCCCCCCCCCCTGACTTCCTGGGAGGGGAGAGGGGCTGGAGATTGAGTTCAATCGCCAATGGCCAATGATATGTCAATCATTCCTAAGTAAGGAAGCTTCCTTAAAAACCCCGAAGAGCAGCATTCAGAGAACTTCCAGGAGAGTGAAAGTAGGTAGGTGCTGCAAGAGTGATGCCCTCGGAGAGATGGAAGCTTCCAGCCCTTTCACTGTGTGCCTTGCCTGCACGTCTCTCCCATCTGGCTGTTCCCTGAGTTACATCCGTTGAAAGAAGCAGATAATCTAGTGAGTAAAATATTTACCTGGGTTCTGTGAGTTGCTCTAGCAAAATAATTGAACCCAAGGAGGGGGGTCGGGGGAACCTCCAACTTAGAGCCCGTTGGTCAGAAGCACGGGTGACAACTTGTGATTGTCTGAAGCCCGGCGGTGGGGGCAGGGAAGTCTTGTGTGTTTGAGCCTCTAACCTGTGGCACCTGATGCTACCTCCAGGTGGATAGTGTTAGAATTGAGTTGAATTGTAGGGCACCCAGCTGGTGTTGGCAAATTGCGGGAAAGATCCACCATCCATTGGAATCAGGTGCAGAATCTTAGGGACAAATCGAAACGTGCAGGAATTCACATTGGATGTTGCCTATTGTTAAAAGACAAAATTCAACCGAGTGAATTTTAAAGACCTTACTGGCTTTGTTCAACAGTTTATGAATCGGCTAACATCCATTCTGGCAGAAGGAATGGAGCTCCAAGGTAGCAACCATTCTGGCAGAAGGAATGGAGCTCCAAGGAGCTGTACAAAATGAAAGTCTTAATAGGCAAAAGGGAGCAGGACTAAAGAAGTTACACTGGGCAAAAACGTGGGTTGGTTTTTGCATCTTTGCTTTAGAAGATGGCAGGGGTCTATCAGGATGATTTCCTAACTAGCGCTTATCAGGCTTTTCCTGATTGACTGGTTAAAGATTCCATTTCTGGGAGAGCCAGAAACCATAATTAAGTCTCAGGTTGGTGACCTTGGGCTTAGCATAAGCGACTGCATTTTAGGCCTATTTTCTTGTTTTTAACACAACTCTATATGCTTAAAATGCTTAAACATAGCAGTTTTTCACCACTTGCTTCACATGAATGTGCCTTATCTCTCGATATGATTTTATAAGTCCTGTGGTTCTGAACACACAGTAGGAATTTATAAATATTCGTTGTATTTAATTAGTATTAGGTATACACTGATATTTCTAAAAAATGTGTATGGCAGAAATAAGACACACCTGACTATGTACACCATTAACTAATAGCATGCCATATGCCTCATTCTCTGTTTAGAATGAATGCCTTAGGAAGTGACTAAATCTTAAAAGCACACGGTAAATTAGAGTAACATATTGATGAATGGTCTGTAAAACAACCTTATTCACTCATCAACTCCGCTTAATAGGCAGATAAACACGTCCTGAATAAAAGTAGGATTAAGAAATCTTTACTTTTATCTGAATACCTTAAATTTTAAATATCACTGTTTCCCAAGATGTGGTTAAGATTGAGCTACAGAATTACCAGTTTATCCTCATGTATCTTAACATTTTATTAACTGGAAATGTAATAATGGATGAAATTGACTAATGTTGGCTCTAATAGTTCCAGATTTGTGATAGTTTCACCCCACTGAAACTTGCAGGACTCTGTCTGTGCTGTTTATTGAAAAAGGACTTGTTAATGCCTGTTAAGTGTAATTAAGAGCAATGAACATAACAGTATTTGAGAAAAACTACTTGGACTTTAACCTATTTGCTTAAAATATACAAATGGACGCTGATAATTTCAGCTGAATGTTATCTGTTCAAAGAAGGTGGACGTGGGATCCAGTTTTTTTGATGTAAATAAAGGGTGGCTTCTAAGAACATATCAAAGTAATAAAATTCTAAATTGTTATGCAGACTTTAGTAATGTAAATGGCCTTTCTTAAGATGAGTACTAGCTCTGACTTTGACATCAAACAATTACAGTGAACCAAAATCAGCCTTGTAAAGCCAAACTAAGGAAATACAGCCCTTTAATGACTAAGTCATGGTTATTAAGAAAACTACTACTCATAATAAAAATTACAAAGACTTGTCATACTTGTTATCCACTAGGTATTGTGCTAAGCAATACAACAATAGAATAAGTGATTTATTTTCTTCTCAAAATCACTCTGGCGAATGCTTTACCATACCCTTTTGACAGGTGATGGCACAGAGGCTCGGAGAATTTAAGTGAACTGACTTGCTCATACAGGATCAGACCCTCAGGTGTGTCTGGCTCTAGAGCCCATGTTATCGTTATTAACGTTCAGCTCTAACTTAACAACTCGGCAGCTTTCCCTCTTATTTTCAGTTCTATCCCTCCCCGCCCCACCCCGTGAAGTATACAGATGATACTCCTAGGAGCTCCGAGAACAAATTAGTACAAATTACGCAGTATAGGTTTCAGAAATAATGTGTAAAACCCAGCCAGGACCCCTTAATTCAGTGAATGTCAAGCCCCACCCTCCAGCCCAAGAAAGATGTAGGAGTTTCTACTCTCTAGTTGCCACTGGGGCCTCTTTAGGCCACTCAGCCCTAGCGTGAGTTCCTGCCTTCCCAAATGAACCAGCCAGGTTGTTCTTGAAACGGGGGAACATTTCGCTTTCTCTCAGAGACATCAAGTACCAGTGCTTGTGTCGACTCCACATGGTTTGCTGTATGGAAAACTACCTTGATCTTTCATTCCTGGGAAAGGCTCTTCCTCACTCTCTCAGGCCTCAGAGTAGCAGAGAAGAACATCGTAATAGAGAATAGCACAGTTTCCTTATTTAACTTTGCTATTTTGGAGGAATCCTTGGTCCTCACCATCATGAAGGACACTTACTCTACAGAGGGGCTCCTGTCCCGTCCTTGGGGTGGAGATGGAATTCCCTGTTGGGTTTCCTGGTGGTCTTACCTTTGAAGGTAATGGACCATATAATGGCACTGTCTTTGTATCTTTGTAGAGCAGACTTTGGATCTGGAAGCTTTGTCAGTTTGCTCTCTTCCTTTCTTCACTCTCTTTTTGCTCAGACTTGGAAACAGGAGTTAAATTTTTATTTTCTCTTACTGAGTAATAGAGGCAAAAATCACCTGGAAAAGACTAATTCAGCATCTTTCACGTGTTTACAACTCAAGCTCTCCTTGCCTGAAACCTGTGGGTAGAAACTTCTCTTCGTGTATCTAAGTTAAGCTCAGGGTGGCTTCTCCATATGCCTTTTTTTTGCAGGATGCATGTTTCTTGGGTCGAATAGACCCTGAATCGCCCTCAGAATCTGTCACTTTTCCAGTGGTCTGAGGTCAGAGTGCACGTGATCATGAATTTGTCTTTATCCCAGGACTGAGAAACATGTTAATTCAAGCTCACACATACAGCGTTAGTTGGGCAATTGACTACCGAGTGTTTTTGTATTCCTTTTTGGTATTCAGGAGAGGCTGCAGATTGTGTTTTCTCTCCTACAGATCAGGAGTTTTATAATTCAATGGTTATTGACTTAAGCAGTTTGTTATAAACTCTTCTAGTATTCAGAAATCATTAGGTTGTAAAAAAAAAAATGCTATTTGGCCCTCAATATATCCATTGTATCTATCTACATTTACCAGAATAATTCACCTTTTCACTTTTCCTGCTTTTTTTTTCCATCCCTACTCTTAATTAATGGCAGATATTTATAGAGTCCCTACTGTATGCCTAGTAGATTTACTAGGTTAAGAAATCACCAGCAGCTGGCCAGAGGTAATGCACTGAGTTCTCTCACTGAGATAGACATTACTATTTAAAAACAATGATTTTAAAAATGAGACCAAAGTCTTAATTTCGTTTTAAACTTGCTACTTGATTCCAAATGAGTTTATCTTGATTTCTTTGGACCGAAGAGACTGCAATACTTACTGCCCTAATTTTTTAGAGACAGTAACAGCAATATAAAAAGAAAAAAAGATCAGATTAAATAGAAGTTAGAGCTCATTTGGAATTTCGTCTTCTTTATTTTATATGCTGATAGGAAAAAATGTGAGCTTAGATAAGGAATGCCAAATGCAGTATGCTGTCTCTTTTACAACGTGTGTTCTGCGTTGGAACGCTTCAAAATTTTACATAAAATTTAAATGAAAGACTGAAAATCAGAAACTGGAATCTTAACATTGGCATTTCTCTGTAAGTAAATAGGACTCTTCCTTCTTTTCTTTGACACTAATATTGTTCTTTAACTATTCTGAGGAAGATTTAATTTTAACTAATGGCTTATTTCAGCATAGCTGGGCCTAATGAAGATATTCCCCATGTGTGTCTCATGTTCACTTCCTGGAACCAAATGCTCTTTATCCTCAACAGATGAGGACTGAAACCCCCATAAAGCAATTTCTAAAACCCTTGAAGAGAAAAGAAATCTTAAAATGTCACTATTGACATCACAACCTCGCTAAATTCTCTGATCCTCAAAATCTTGATTTCTAAAAATAGATTTGTTCCCACCTGCTTAAAATCATCTGATTCACTGAGAGGGGAATTTGTGTTTCAAAGAAGGAGTATTTTAACAATAAAACTTAAGTTTTCATGTACGAGCTACATTTTTATGAATAATTAAACTAATTCTTTCAAAAAGCAATTGAAGCCAGAGATGTGAGGGCTTCCCATTTGGGGGATTTTTTTCTTCAATTCTTCTCCAAGAGAATATTTCCATTTACAAGGGCATCTTTGTGTGCTGTTGCTTGATTGTTTAGATGCTGTCGTATATAGATTGAAGTAAGTTCTTTTTGAAATGCCAATGAAATAGGGAATGAAGGAAAAGGAAATTAATTTTTAAATTCTTATCTCACACCTTCAGTAGCTCCTTGTTTGCTCCTGATTAAGAACAGTAGACATTTGATGATTGATATTTACTAAAATTTCAACAGTTTATACCACAGCAAAATCCATGTCATCTAGTAAATGGATACTTTTTGAGGCTCACGGAGCCCCTAGTAGGACTTACTGTGGCTTTCTTTTTCTGATTTTCTTTGCATATACAGAAACTTTGTTGTCACATTACCCTGTTTAGCCACATAGCTATTTTTGTATTCATTTATTCAATAAGTATTTATTGCACACCTTGTATGTATTGTAAATAATAGGGCTTGGAGATGCAAGGGTGAGTAAAACATTGTTTACGCTTAGTTCATCAGCTAGCAAGAGAGATGCACAGAAACAGACCAATGCAGACAAACATGTAATTACAAATTGTGTCACTAAGTAAAAAAACTGTGGATTGAGATGAAGAATAATGGGAGGGGACCTGGTTTAAATAGATTGGCCAAGGAAGGCCTTGAAGGAAATTGCATTTGAGATGGGATCTAGATGTTGTGGGTCAACCGCATGTATAATTGGAGGCAGAGTGCATTCCAGGTTTGTGCAAATATGTGCAAAAGCATTTGGGTGGAAAAGAAATTGACATGTTCAGGAAATGGGGGGAAAGACTGCTGTGGTTGGAGCAGAGAGAGAAGGGCACGGGATAAGATAGAAGCGTCTACGTAGGCAAATAAATAGGAGTCCAGACATACTTTTCCAAGGTCACAGTAAGGAGTTAGTGTTTTAAATGCAAAGGGCAATCAGCAAAATTGTTTAAGCATGCAAATGACAAAATCTAATTGATGCCTTAAGGTTGTTTCTTTCACTTCTAGGAAACCTCACCCATAGGAGTTTGATTTGACGGTCATTTTGGGGTCTGTTCTAAGTTTGAAGAGGTGATGAATGTCTTGTTTGAGGCGGTAGCAGAGGACATGCAGAAAAGTAAATCCATTCCTTAGCGTTTTGGAGCTTGAGTAGACACGACTTGTTGATGGATTAGCGATGGGGCATGTGGGAGAAGGAAGAAACAAGGGCAACTGTTACGTTTGTGGAAGCACAGGTGCCTGCTGGTACCTTATCCTGAGAAGGAGAAACTTAGAAGCAGAGATGTCAGAATTCTGGTGTTTTCTGTCGGTTGGTCTCAGTTTGAAACAGCCTTGAAATACCAAAGTTAAGATAGGCAGATAGGCAGCTTGAAATGTGAGGCTGGGCCTCAGAACCGAGATTTGGCCTGGGGGATATAAATGTGAGAATCATAAAACATAAAGATGATTTTTATCCAGGGGCCTGGGTAAGATCACGTTAGACTGCATGGTTATTATAGAGAGATAGGTAGATTATAAAATATCTTATATTAGCCTTTAAAATGTAAGTAGGCACATCAGCCAGGATAAGATATCCACCAGCATTCTCATTTATGGTCCTCAGGAAGGCATGTTTCAGTGTATTGTGACAAGAGGCTAAATTCCTTTTCTTCCTGGAACATCTGAAGCTTGGGTACAGACTCAGAATAAATACTCTAGTAAATGATCTACATCGAGGACCCCTGGATCCTTGTTAACTTTTAGTTAGAAAACTCTGATATATTTTCACTCTGATTTTTAAAGGATCCAATCAAGCAATAAGTGAAAGACTCACACAGCTTCCAAAGGGAAGGTGCATAAACCCCACCTGGGTGTAGACACTCTTTTCCTAACGTACCATAATGACGTGAGGTCATTGGATCCAGGTTGTGCTCCCACCACTTGTCTGTAAACAGATTTGGGGCTGCCCATCTGGCTTGCTTACGGCATTGCTGGCCCCAGGCCCCATTTTTGTACGACATCTGACTAAAGAGGGAGTAGGCTCCAATTTCCTTGACCCAACTTACCAAAAGAATAAGTTTACTTATTAGTGTCTCCTGAGTCAACAGTTCATTTTCTCCCTTTAAGAGTTTCTAACCCAAGACAAATACACGAACGACAGTAAATCAGTAACAGTAACAAAAACCAATTACCTTAATCTTTTTCTGTACAAAATTGTAAAAATTTATTTTTAGATTAGATAAAGAGGGCCTAGTATCAAAGCAACACACAGATGTGGTGGGATCACAGCCAGATTGCTTGTCTATTTCAGTGAACTACTCTCGTGCAATATTCAGAAAGGCCTCTGGTGCCAGGGGAATGATTGTTCTGCCTGAGAACATCTGTTTGTGGGAGCATCCCTTAACAAAGGCTATACCTCTTCTTGACCATGACACAACATAAGAGCCAGTATTTGTACTTGAGCAACTCTAAAGATCGCTGATGCTACGGAAGATCAGTTTATCTAAGTTGCAAGTCATCATCCCGAGGTGCCGCTGTGGACTATGGGGTGGTTTCTTCACTTGCCCTCAAGCTAAGGGGCTCTTCATCAATTAGTGCCATACGTGTCATCGAAAATAGATGACAGCCTGTGATTGGTTGGGGCTGACATCTCTAAGCATTCCAAGTTGCAAAGAAATAACCAATGTCTCCACTCAAGAGTATGGTGTTATGGGAAAACAAGGATCTTCATTGAGCATGGAATTGAGATCCTAGAAATGCAAGAAAACGCAGTGTGGTTGAAGTTGGCCCAAGGCACGAGTGTGATGAAGAACGAAGATTTTCTGAGCACATTCTCAGCAACTGGACTCTGTCATTTTTCTGGCATGAAAGGAGGGTGGGGAAAGTAACCTAGTTAAATTTCCCTAGTTTCAGAAGTCTCCTGCCCAGTGCTGTTGAAAAACAAGTGCCTGCATTTTATTTTATTTTATTTTATTTTATTTTTTTAACATCTTTGTTGGGGTATAATTGCCTTACAACGGTATGTTAGTTTCTGCTTTATAACAAAGTGAATCAGCTATACATATACATATGTTCCCATATCTCTTCCCTCTTGCGTCTCCCTCCCTCCCACCCTCCCTATCCTACCCCTCCAGGTGGTCACCAAGCACCGAGCTGATATCCCTGTGCTATGCGGCTGCTTCCCACTAGCTATCTAGTTTACATTTGGTAGTGTATATATGTCCATGCCTCTCTCTCGCTTTGTCATAGCTCACCCTTCCCCCCTCCCCATATCCTCAAGTCCGTTCTCCAGTAGGTCTGTGTCTTTATTCCCCTCTTACCCCGAGGTTCTTCATGACATTTTTTTTTCTTAAATTCCATATATATGTGTTAGCATACGGTATTTGTCTTTCTCTTTCTGACTTACTTCACTCTGTATCACAGACTCTAGGTCTATCCACCTCATTACAAATAGCTCAATTTCGTTTCTTTTTATGGCTGAGGAATATTCCATTGTATATATGTGCCACATCTTCTTTATCCATTCATCCGACGATGGGCACTTAGGTTGTTTCCACCTCCGAGCTACTGTAAATAGAGCTGCAATGAACATTTTGGTACATGACTCTTTTTGAATTATGGTTTTCTCAGGGTATATGCCCAGTAGTGGGCTTGCTGGGTCATATGGTAATTCTATTTTTAGTTTTCTAAGGAACCTCCATACTGTTCTCCATAGTGGCTGTACCAATTCACATTCCCACCAGCAGTGCAGGAGGGTTCCCTTTTCTCCACACCCTCTCCAGCATTTATTGTTTCTAGATTTTTTGATGGTGGCCATTCTGACTGGTGTGAGGGGATATCTCATTGTAGTTTTGATTTAGTGCCTGCATTTTAGAAAGTGATCACAGGAGTATTCTTTCCTAGGAAGTACTTTGTTTTGTTGCCTAGACAGATATATCTCCTTGAAGATGATGTATATCTATTTTAAAGCAAACTGATATACAGGCTTGACTTGACCAACTGTCAGTGGGAGTAGGCTAAATTAAGTTGAGGTAATAAATAATGTTGCTTATGATTGATGTTCATTTTGGACAACTTATAGTCCTGCACCAAGCTGCTTTCTTCCAGGATATGTGCAGGCTAATGCAGCTGGCCCAATGGTAAGCTCTCCAGGTATAGGTCTGAGAAAAAAGAAACCTTGGAGGAACCATGAAAGAGGTTTGAAAGAAGATGTGCTCAAAGGGGGCAAACACACCTGTACAGGGGTGTTTAGGGCAGTTTTATTCGCAGTTGCCAAAACTTGAAAGCAACCAAGGTATCCTTCAGTAGATGAATGGATAAATAAACTGTGGTACATTCAGACGATGGAGTGTTCAATGCTAAGAAACAGTGAGCTATCAAACCATGAAAAGACATGGAAGATACTTAAATGCATATTACTCTGTGAAAGAAGCTATTTTGAAAAGACTCTCTACTGTATGATTCAAATTATATAACATTCTGGGAAAGGCATAACTATGGAGACAGAAGAAAGATTAATGGTTGCCAGGGATAAGGAGGGTGGGAGAGATGAGATGAGTAGTTGCAACACAGGATTCTTAGGGCGGTGAAACTATTAGATATGATATGGTATGGTACACAGCTCAGTAGTGTTAAGTACTTTCAATTATTGTGCAGCCAATCCCCAGCAACTTTTCATCTTGCAAAACTGAATCTTGGTCCCCATTAAACAACAGCAAATCCCCATTTCCCTGTTCCCTTAGCCCCTGGAGACCACCATTCTACATTCTGTTTCCATGAATTTGACTACGTCAAGTACCTTATGTAAGTGGAATCATACGATATTTGGCCTTTTGTGACTGGCTTATCTCACTTAGCATAATGTCCTCAGGTGCATCCATGTTGTAGCATGTGTAAGAATTTCCTTCCTTTTTACGGCTAAATAATATTCCATCGTGTGCTATATACCACATTTTGTTTGTCCTTTCATCTGTTGATAGACACTTGGGTTTCTTCCATCGTTTGCCTCTTGTGAATAATGCAGCTATGAACGTGGGTGTACAAATATCTCTTTGAGACGTGGCTTTCAGTTCTTTTGGGTATATACCCAGACGTGAAATTGCTATATCATATGGTAATTCATTTTTAACTTTTTAAAGAACTGCAATACTGTTTCCCATATTGGCTGCACCATTTTACGTTCCCCCCAGTAGTGCACAAGTGTTGCAGTTTCTCTACATCTTTGCCAATGCTTATTTTCTGGGTTTTTTTTTTTTTTTTTTTGCGGTACGCGGGCCTCTCACTGTTGTGGCCTCTCCCGTCATGGAGCACAGGCTCCGGACGCACAGGCTCAGCGGCCATGGCTCACGGGCCCAGCCGCTCTGCGGCATGTGGGATCTTCTCGGGCCGGGGCACGCACCCGGGTCCCATGCATCAGCAGGCGGACTCTCAACCACTGCGCCACCAGGGAAGCCCTTTCTTTTTTCTTTTTTGATAGTAGACTTCCTGATGGTTGTGAGGTGATACCTCAGAGAGATACATTTTTGAGGTAATTTTGACATATGATGTAATTTTTATTTATTTAAAAACATTTTTGTTGAAATATAGTTACTTACAATGTTTTTCAGGTGTACAGAGTGATTCAGCTATATATATATATATATATATATATATATATATATATATAATTTATATTTTCTTCCATTATAGGTTATTATAAGATTGAGTAGGTCCCTGTGCTATACAGTAGGTCCTTGTTGGTTATCTATTTTATATATAGTAGTGTGTATATTTTAATCCCAAACTCCTCAATTCTTTAATGGTTAAAATGTCTTTGGCTGCAGGTTACATATAACTTCCTTTCAAATTCACTGAAACAGAGAAGTTTAAGGTAAGTATTTTGAGGGAATCCCATATTACATTTTGGAGAATTTCTGCATTGAAAAACTCTGTTTTAACATATTATACAGTTAGCGTGAATGATGTATGTTTCAGGGAATACACTTTAAGAAGTGCTCTTGTAAGGGAGTAGAATGGCTTGTAGAGTTAGGAGCATCAGGACTCAAATCCCAGTTTTATCTCTTATAAACTGACTGGCCCACAAATAAATGCACTGACTGCGGCAGACCATAAAATATTAATATTCTGCAAGAGGCAATTTACAGTTACCCAATGTCTTATCCAAAGATTTTTACCAGTGTTGGTTATTCCTGGGATTAGTAAATATTATCATCTCTGGGTTCTGATTCAGGCACCATTTCTGTGATATTTGCTAGCTATCACTTGCTAGCAAACGTCTTCTCTGAAAAATCCTGTTATCTTCTTAAAAATTTTTCATGTTGCAGTCATCACTGTTTCGTCTACTGCTCACAGGAATGAGTTGTTGTGGCCCTGTGTCCAAATCTGTTGCCGTCTCTCATGAAAAAACAGGACGTTTCAGGGGAACGCTCAGCTTTCTGGAATTGCTGTTATTGTAGAATGAGAGATGAGAGTGAAGAAGAGGTGAAACTCTGGAGGTTAAGTGAGGAACGAACTAGATAATGAAGTGTGTCGTGTGTCAAGTTCAGGCGATTGGACCTTTTTTCTATAGGGATTGAATGGCTTGGCAGTAAGTATTAGGGTAAACAGTATGGAGGATGGATTGGAGACTAGTCACAAACATCAAGATTAGGTCGTAGATCTTTGCAGTGTTACAAGAGAGGAAAGTAGGCTTTGTGTCGGAGTAATAGCAATGCTAAGGACCCATTGCAAAGGGGAACAGACAGGATGAGGTGTAGTAGGGAAGGGAGAAAGAGAATTCTAGAATGACTTCCACGGTTCTGATCAGGGGAGAGTGAAGCTAATAGCTGAGAAGAAGATTTTGAAGGAAAGAAAATGACTTCGATTTTGGACGTGGATCCATGGAACATCCCTTTGGAGATGTATAGGAGATGGATGAGTAGGCAGTTGTGGAACCTGGGAGGACTTGACCTGGGGATCGCGAGCTAGAAGTCTTCCGTGAAGAGATGACCATGACCTGGCTCTTGTAAATAGTGCTGCAGTGAACATTGGGGTGCATGTGTCTTTTTGAATTATAGTTTCCTCAGGGTATATGCTCAGCAGTGGGATTGCTGGGTCATATGGTAGCTCTGTTTATAGTTTTTTAAGGAATCTCCATACTGTTCTCCATAGTGGCTGCACCAATTTACATTCCCTTCACTGTACAGCAGAAACCAGAATAACATTGTGGAGCAGCTGTACCCCAATTAAAAAAAAAAAAGAGTTGGTGATATAGGAGCCA
This sequence comes from Lipotes vexillifer, assembly GCF_000442215.2. Lineage (NCBI taxonomy): Eukaryota > Metazoa > Chordata > Mammalia > Artiodactyla > Lipotidae > Lipotes > Lipotes vexillifer. The sequence goes on along the minus strand of NW_006774406.1, from coordinate 340,694 downwards.
TGGGGAAGGATGAGCTTGCCTAGTGAGAGCTTGTAATTCAGGAACAGAACCGTGAGGTCAGTCGCATCTCAGGGGTGGGCCAAGGCAGAGAAGATGGTGGAGAGAAATAAGGAGGAGTAACGAAATCCCGAAATGATGGCAGGCGAGATGGCCAATTTTTTCTTTAGCAAGGTGTGCATTAACTTTTTTGTAAAAAAAATTTTTTGTAAGATTTTGTTTTTGATGTGGACCATTTTTAAAGTCTCTATTGAATTTTTGTTACAGTATTGCTTCTGTTTTATGTTTTGGTTTTTTGGCCCTGAGGCATGTGGGAATCTTAGCTCCCTGACCAGGGTTCAAACCTGCAGCCCCTGCATTGGAAGGCAGAGCCTTAACCACTAGACCGCCACGGAAGTCCCTGCACTGACTTTAGATATCATATTAGCAAGGAAAAAGCTACTTTCCCCAACCTTTTTCAAGTGATAACTCAAAACTTGTATGAATGTGCCTCTTGGTATGACTCTCCCTATCTGGTTGTAATAAGAAGTATTTATGATCCATCTGAAATCAGCAATCTCAAGGTAAGAGACAGAACTGAAAAAAAATTGACCCAAAAGAGTGACAGTTGCTGGTGGTGGAAACTGCTTGGGAGAGTTGAAGTTCTGGGTGTTCAGATTTTTTGCTACGGAATAGCTGTGTGATCTTGAACTTCGATTTTAACTTATCAGGGACTCAGTTTTACCATCTGAAAATTAGATAGTCTCTTCATTTCCTTCCTGCTGGAAAATTTTATTACTTTTAAAGCAAACTCATATATTTTGCTCATTCAAGGTCAGAGAAGTCTTCCGTAGAATCAATGGTATAGCATTCATTAAATTAATTTAAAATAAGGTACATTTATTTCATTTATGAATTAAATTTCCATCACAATTACTTTCAATAACATTTTAAAATCATCATCTGGTCAACGATACGGCCTTGCTTTAATCTTTATTACATAGATTTGTAAATTGTGGCCCTGTGTTGTGTTTCATCCACGTATCTCTTATTTCCCAATTAGGCCATTAAATTCTTTTTTACTCCCCAAATCGTCAGACAAAATGCCTTGTAGATGTGTTTGTAATAAAGGCTCAATACATAGCTTTCAGTTGATTAATATCATTGACCTTTCCACTCCAACTTGACTCATCATTTCTTCTCTCTACCCTTTTCATCCATTCCCGTTTACCATTCCAAAAAGGATTTGAGTAGTTAGAACACTGTGGGTGTTTAATAAATAATAAGAACAGCATACTTCCCATTTTAACTTAAATCCTGTTTCGTTTACAAGGCACACTAGAATAGGTAGTTTGGTATCTCTGAGTATTACACAGGCAATGCTTCTTTTACCCCAAACACTCTTGCTCCACAGACTTTTATGCCCTAATTCTACCTATTATGCAACTCTGATGCTTCACTGTGTTCTTTCTTTGCCTCGTTTCCTTTGTTGTAACTGGCATCTCCTTCATTCTAAATGTAGCCCTACTCTGTGTGCTTCTTTTCATTCTTGCATTTCTAGGTCTTACATGTTGAGATCCCAGTTAACGATCTTCTAATGGTCTCTAAAATAGTTACTGCCTTCTATTCCACTTCCTCACAAACTCTATGCACGTATGATCCTTCTCATTAATACAAGAATCTGAAAAGACTCTTGCCCATATTTTCCCATTACCACCTGTGTTTTTTAAAATTGTTTTGAATTTTATTGAAGTAGGTGTACGATATTATGTAAGTTACAGGTGTGTACATACCTGCGTTAACGCTTAACCAGCTCCTTGACCTCGGGCAGGTGTATTGGCCTACGCAGGTGTGGCTAACTTACAAACGGGTGATACCTGCAACTCTTGCTTCTACGTATTGCTAATGTAGCATTCATCACGATGAACTGTATATTTGGCGATTTGCCGTATCCAGTGAACCGTATGCTCCTGAAGGGATGCTTTAGTTGCCAAAGGAGGTCATAGCTATCATTACAGTCACCCTACAGCCCACCCATGGGCACAAATGTACCAAATATTTTTTTGAGTAACTTTCCCTTAGACACTTTGTCAGCCCACATCAGTACATGTTTTAAATCTTCGTGGCAGTTTTTTTTAAAGTCATGGTTTGTATTCTACACATTTCTTTGTGCTTTTCTATGCTTGGAAAGCTTTCATATAATTTCCTCTAAAACCCTACAAAAACTTCATGTTCTCTACAAAAATGATTTGAACAACAGTATAACATTATTGTCAGTTTAGGGGCATCTTTACCCTAACTATTCTAACATTGTACCCTAATTAATATGGGATTATTCATAACGGAAGTGATAAAAGTAAAATGTGAAAAATAAATCTACTTTCCTTTTATTATATGTATGTATATTTGTTTATTTTTATTGTGTATCTTGTTTTAGAAGTCTCCGGATGGCAAGAACCCTGAATATGTAGATTTCTTTTACTGGAACAGCCTGTCAGTTGTATGATAACCCTGCGGCTTTTTGAGGTCCATATGCTAATTCCCAGGGCTCTTCCTTTATTTATTTATATAATGTGGTAAATTATTCCTTGCAACAAGAAGCAATCTGCATCTCTCAAATCAGAGGTGATTAGCAACAGAAGGGCTTTCTGCTAAGGTATGGACTAGTGACAAAATGAATGTATATCACTATCTAACTGAAACAGAATGAAAAATAAATATCCAATCTACTTGACACCAGTTTGACCCAGATTTTAGGGGTTCTGAGGAAGGCATTTTAAGAGCTAATATCCTGAATAAGGTGGTTATGTAGCAGATGATATTGTATTGTTTATTTATTTATTTTTAACATCTTTATTGGGGTATAATTGCTTTACAACGGTGTGTTAGTTTCTGCTTTATAACAAAGTGAATCAGATATACATATACATATGTCCCCATATCTCTTCCCTCTTGCGTCTCCCTCCCTGCCACCCTCCCTATCCCATCCCTCCAGGCAGGTCACAAAGCACCTGAGCTGATCTCCCTGTTTTTTAAAGTGATTATTTCCATGGCAACGAGGCACCTCCAGGCATCAGGGAGGCGAGACAGCCGCAGTAGAGTTGAGAATCAGCAAAGATAAAGGGAAAGGAATGGGGGTATGTAGAACTTTGAGGGCAGAGTTGTAGGATGGACCTGTTAAAGCAGCAGAGTTAGTCTAATTTCAAATGTCAGTTAATGGAAAATTCTGGTTCATGCTGACTAAGGCAAGCAGATAAAGTAGCTCTTTTTATTTTTCTAATAGTAAAAAAAAAAAACCAATAGAATACTCTTCTGAGAGGAATACTGCGGGTGGAATTACAAGATCTAACCTGGAGACATCAGCAGGTGGTCTTTCTTTATCTGGCCATCAGTCTTGTCTTTTTATGGGTGTCCAATTGATTAATGGTGATGGGATAATTTTAGCCATGTCAGAATGAGGGAATAGAGAGAGAGTACTTGATCTGGAGGCAGCCTCGATATTAAAATATATGTTCCCAGTATTGCTGTTAAGGTTCAACTTGTTTTCCAGAGTTTAACGAGTAAGATTATTTTTATGAATAAGACATGGTATGTGAAAATAGATTAATCCCTGCCATTCCTTTCTGTCGTCAAAGTGGGCTGCCATGCTTCCACAAGCAAACAAAAATAGTTAACAGATCAGTAATAATAATCCTAAGGATCTCAACTTTTTGAGCACTTAATAAAATCCAGGTGCTGATCTAATCAATTTCAGTATACTAGTAACTTCTCTGACAAGAGTGAGATCTTTTGAAATCCTATTTAATGTGGACCTTCATAATGCAGTTTAGCCCTTAAGATGTCCTCACTGGACCCAAGAAACCTAGATAAGGCTGATATTAGGTAGCTTAGGTAGTTCTCATTATTTGTCAGACACAGTATTGAAGGACACATTTGATTGTGTTATTAATACTCCCCTTGGGAGGAAGCCCCTCAGCTCCTGTTGACCAAAGCCATTTTGGGGGATGCAAACTGCTTGTTGCTTCGAGGAATAATTTACCATTTTATGGCATTACCATAGTGTCGGGAAGCTTTATTGACTTTTGCCCATTTTATTAGCGGAGTGAAAAAGCATTTTGGACTAATCTTTTCCAAGTCACTGAGTTTCAGAGAAGTGATCTAGAGTTATTTTATTGAGTAGGTCGGAGCCATTGAAGTGATCTCAGTTAACTTTATTTTCAAAATTGCAGGTTGGATGTAGGTTCAAATGGGGATGGAAGTACGTAGCTTCTCTTCACTATCAAGATGCATGGGTTTTCTTTATTTGGTTGCTTAAGAAGGCCACCTGATCACATTACATGGATTAAAAAGAAGGAAGGATAATAATCCATTATATTAGAGCACTTTGTACCTACATAGCATAGTCCCCAAACAATCCCGCTTGACCCTCATGAGTAAACATTCCTTAGAAGTATATATTTTCCTTGTTTTATGTCTAGGGGTGCTTAGTTCTGTACAAATCCATACAAAGTTTAGTGACTAAGGTTAGAACCCAGACCTCTTAACTACCCGCCTGGTGTTATTTCTAGCATAGCCTCCTCCCATTAAACCAGAGAGAGATATCTTACATTTACATTTTATTAGGTTTATCTTTTCAAAATTTAATTATATAAGAAAGAAGAATACTAATGGAAATATGAAAATCTCCTTAACATATTGAGTACTTGGGGTTTAAGTACATAATACGTTACTCATTAGTAAATGTGCTTGCACAGTAGTTGAATTTTAAAAGTTGAAACTCCAAAGATAATGACCTTTCAATTAGATGAATATTAGAACATGATTCCCCAGGTTATGTTTTAATGTTTTGTTTGTGCTTTTGTATTCTCTGGAAGATGATGCTGTGATTCTTAGGACATTTAGCCTTTGTAAGAAAAGGGAGTGAAGGTAATGAACCTCTGATTTCTTTGCTAAACTCTGTTGACAGGCAGGTGGGTCCTGTGACCTCTACAGGGCAAAATTATGTGAGGGAAAGACATGGCCAGGAATCATCTGCCTATTCTAAATACTGTTACTGAAATACCCTCTGGCCCTATGCATGTTACTTGGTTTTCAAGGTATGTAGTTGCCCTGGCTTTGAACCCAAGTGTTGCTGAAATGTGTCAAATTCATGTTTGATTTAAAGAACTTCAGGAGAGCCGTTCAACAATCCTTATTAAATCATTGCTGTCTTAATTACTATGCTTGACGTGAGATCTATATATGTGTGAGAGAGCACAAAATATAAAGCCAGTGAAACAGGAGAGCTTTCATTTTTCATATAGCCTTTGATAAAAATGAATTAGCATTCCTACCCTTGAGGGTTAGCAAGTAAATATTTAAACCCAGGAGTTAAAGACCAGAAATCTACAAAAGAGAAGATTTATTTTAAATTGGAAAATACTTGATTCTCCCCCACAGAAGTGCTATGGTTATATTCATCGTATAAGAAGAAACTTTTCAAAAGCAACTTCATACCAAGATGTAATATTTCTCTCAGAAAGGAGCACAGGGCTTCCCTGGTGGCGCAGTGGTTGAGAGTCCGCCTGCCGATGCAGGGGACACGGGTT
>NW_006774406.1:284361-334781 GCF_000442215.2 Lipotes vexillifer | reverse complement strand
GCCCGGGTCCGAGAAGATCCCACATGCCGCGGAGCTGCTGGGCCCGTGAGCCATGGCCGCTGGGCCTGTGCGTCCCGAGCCTGTGCTCCGCGGCGGGAGGGGCCACAACGGGGAGAGGCCAGCGTACCCGAAAAAAAAAAAAAAAAAAAAAAAAAGGAGCACAGTGCTATGTTTTTATTGTCCCCAGAGTTGTTAAATCTTATTTCTATGTTCTGAAGTTTTGCCTACTGGGAAAATCTATTAATTGACCATGAGAACAATAATAATGAAAATAATAACTGTAATGCAAAATACAAATCGTTAATCTAATAATGGCTAATCCTTCATCGAGGGCTTAATATTTGGAAAGCGCTGCAAGTCTAAGAGATGACTTCTACAACTATACTTCTATATACATAAGTAAAATTTGTATTTAAATAAAATTTACAAAATTTATAACACATATATAAAAATTCATATATGAATTAAAGTTTAGTGAAGTTAGCTTGGAAATGGAATCCTGGTGAATCTGACCAGAGCCTGGGCTGAGTCACTGTATTCCACTGTGTGAGGTAAGAAAAATTAGAAACAAGTACCTGGAAGTGTAGAGTAAGAAGAAATCCCCTCAGTATAAAGCAATTGAGAAAGACTTCACAGAAACAGTGGTGCCTTAGTGGGACTTTGGAGGATGAACTGGATTTGAACACACTAGGGTTAAAAATAACATCAGATCAATTAAAATTTTAGTTAAGAGTTTATTGTGCATAAAAGAACAGTTCATGAACTGGGAATCTTCAGACTGAAAGGGGAATGAAACTCAAAGGTGCATTGTGACAGGTCAGCTCATAAAGTGAAAATGTGGAAGCTATTTAACCTTTACAATGACTGTTCACACAGTGGAGGTTCATGGATGGAAGGAGGTTGGTGAAAAGTGATTATCTTATACCATTTTAGGATAATGATTTAAGTTTTGTTTATGATTACTGGAGGCATTTGCAAGAAATAACCTAAGTTTTGCTGTGTCACAGAATAAGCTAGATTGGGGTTTGCTTGCGCAGTTTACTGGTTTTGTCAGTGTAGGGGATTCTCAGCTCACATCTCCATTTAATTTTCACCCTAGTGAGTGGAGAACATGAAATGCCAAAGGAATAGGAAACGGGGGACTCTTGTCTAGCCCCTTCCTATCTGCTGGAACGTGAAATGAAAATCGAGACAGATTGTTAAAGATGAGAAACACGTTGTAGAAGGCCTTAAATATGAAATAATAGAAAGGCATAATAACGCCACAGAGCCAGAACTTTTCACTTTGCTCCATAAGATGACTTTGGAAGATTGGGATAGAAAAATCAGATTCATCAAATATTACCAGTGAACTGGCTCTTTCAAAATGTGCTCCCAATCGTTTCTAGCAATTGGATATCATTGTGATTGTATTTTATGGTGTAAATGTGCCTCTGAATAATTATCAGATAAGTCTTCATTTTTTATGTCTGTCTGTCTGTCTACGTACCTGTCTGCCTACCTACCTGTCTCTGAAAATAATTGTAGGCCCACTGTAATAGATACAATAATGGCCATACAAGGTCTCAAAATTCTAGGCCTTAGAGAATAGAAGCACAATAATTTTAACATGAGAAAACTTTTCAGTAAGGCATGTCAGCCATTTCAGATTGTGTGTGTATGTATATATATAAACACAAAGTGCATATACTACTCAGATATACATATATACATATACTAGTACATATCATATACAATAATATTGTATATGTATAGGTATATCTTTGCGTAGTATATGCAAAGACATATAAATACTATACTATGCATTTTTATCTGTATAATATGTACTATATTATGTGTGTATGTATATATGTGTATATATATATGTATGTATGTGTATATATATATATATATATATATATATATATGTATGTATGTGTATATATATATATATATATATATATATATATGTATATCATTGAGTAATATTTACCACTTGAGAAATGCTACATGACAGGCTGGTTGGAAATTAATGATTATTTTGGGAAATTAATTAAGGAAATAGTACTCCTGATTGTTGTCTAACGCCCCTTAAATTAGGGTGTGCCTCACACTTGAACCGTCTGTTTTAATCAGGTCAATGGTGAGGGATATTGTATGTGGCAGAGTCGGACTCAGCGGGTACCTGCGTTGCTAAGTTGCCTTCAGGAGTATATCCCCAGAGCTGCTGAGTCCTGACGCCAGAACAGTGGATCGAAGACAGAGACAGATCTCATGAGCACTGTGTCTGAGCAGAGGAGATGAGATTGGTAAACTCATAGAGAGAAGTGAGTTGAAATCCTGGGAAACAACATATTAATGATAAGGGAGAGCTTAAATGGGCTGGACACACAGAAAGTCAGAGGTTTGTAAAGACGAAGAGATAGTTGATGCTGAGTGACTGTTAGATTGGATTTTACTCTCAATGGCATTGCTTAATGCTCAGCTTACGTGCTTCTGGAACTGGGAGCAGGGCTGTCACCTGCACGTAGATCATCTCTAGTAAATGGGAAGAGGGAGTGCTTTGGGAGACGAAGGAAAGGGAGAAAGGTGAAGATGTGTTCAAGTATGTCTTATTTTCTTTCTTCTGTGACTCCTTACCCCCCCATTTTTATTCTATCGGTAGTCTCTTCGCCAGCCAAAGACAAATGCTTGTCCTCCCTTTCTGCTTGTTGAATTGGCAGATGTTTAAAGGTTATTGTTATTTCGAAGGGGTAGTTATTTTAGTATGTTGTAGTGAAAATTAGAGCAAGAATAATTTTCAAAATTGAAATATATTCCCTTTACTTTCTAGTGAATAATATTTGGGAAGTTATTAAGAATTGTATCTTATGCCTTGTGTTACCCATTAGACTCCAACTCCTTTTAATAGTCATGAGTGTAATTTTACTTAAGATTTTCATCAATCTCATTTATTCTATTCCTAGAGGAATACGTGTGTATAAGGGATGCAACACATCAACAATATTTTATTTGCCTTCTTTCTCTGTGAGATTGCATCTGGGTTTTGAACATGAAATTGGCGCCTGTACATGTACTTAACTCTAAATGTCTAAGCAGTGTATATTGGTTTATTCATTTTTTCAAAATTGTCTCCCATTTTCTAGTATATATCTCTTTAGAGACCTCTTCTTTCATTTAAATATTTTTATTAGATCTCAGTGGTAGAATACGTGCCTTAATTACTTAACTTGAGTGAGCTTCAGTTATATTTTTGGAACATAGGCTCAGCAACTTAGTCAACATACTTCTTGAACGTCTACTGAGTGTTCAATATGCAGAAACGATTGAAGAAATGGAGCACTTTATCTCTGCCTAAAGAAGGCCCAGTTAAGTCAGCTTTACTAAAAGATGAGAGTGGTATCTAGTAGAACTGAAGGAGATGAAGACCCCCTGGTTTGTCGCAGGGGTAGAATGAAAAAGCCCTTGGGGAGAAAGGAGCTATGTCTGTCCCCTCTACTCTGTTCTTTTTCTTCTCTGCACTCTTGTTCTCGCTGTTCATCCTCTGGTTCTTGTTTCTGCCTCTAAGTGCCTACAGTCCGTCTCTGTTTAGAAATTAGCACAAGTAGCCCCCAGGAGCTTCCATGGCTCCTGATCCTACATGATTTTCTAGCCCCAAGACCAAGTAGTAATTTATTCAGTCTTGGAGCCTATGACTATGTTGGTGAAATGCTTAAGAAAGAGAGGACCTAATCACCCAACTTAGATGATGGGTAGGGAGCGGAGACAGGAGATGACATGCTAGGAACATGGAAGCAGGGATCTGCCCTCTCTGTGGAGGGGAGTGACGGGTGTGTAGTTGTCAAAAGACTCTCAGAAAAGGGAATGTTTGCTGAGGTGGCACCTCAAGCGCATCAAATGCAGAGAGAGGTACATAGGAAGAATGTGAAATATAAGACGTAAAATGTGAAAGTCCCTGTTCTTACCTCGTTCCTGGCCAACCCATTTCCTTCTCTTCCCCAGTCTACTGTCTGCACTGTAGATAACCATAGTTTGTAGCGCTTTCAGACTTTGTTCTAATATACACACCCACTCACCCACACAAACGCACGGATGGATGGATGGATAAGTAGATAGATACAGAGTTTTAGTTTTTACATAAATGAGGTCATGTTGAATACATTATTAATCTTGGCCTTTTATTTTTCTTTTAACAATGCATCTTTCCATATTCAATGCCTGTGACTCTATCTTTCTATATTTAACTGCTGCATATTATTTCATAATACAGGTATGGATTTAATTTAGTCATTCCCTAAGTTCACACCCAATAAAAGTTAAGGAATTATACTCTCAGGATTCATGCAGTAATAAACTATCTTATACATATTTCTGTGCATATGTAATTATATTTAACATGATGGATTCCAAATTGTAGAATTTTTGGATCAAAGCACGGGTACTCTTTAAATTTTGATACAGCCAAGATGCCTTCCGAAAAGGCTGTACTAACTTACACTCCCACCAACAGTGTGTGAGATTACTTGTTTTCTATTCTCTCAGCAGTTCCATGAAGAATCTTTTCTTGGTACCCTTTCAAAGTGAATCATGATTGTGTTTATATTACCTCAGTGGTGTGGATTATATATTTTATAAGAAAGGTCTGGTACATGTCACAATATACGGACAATGTAAGAGAATTAAGTGTGATTGAAGATGAAGTTAATTTAAAAACCCTAAGCAATGTCATCTCTTCACTACAACTTGTTTATCCTTTAAAAGGTAATGTTTATTATACCCAACTCATTGTGATCAAAATATGCTCCATATTTTCTAAAACAAGAAAAACATGGCCAATGACTAAAGGTTTTAGAGCTTTTTATAAATACTTGACATTTTCAAGCAATGTCTTTGCCTGAGAAAAATTAGCTCAGAGTCTGGGAATAATGAATTTAGGGGAATATGCCAGTTCTTGTCTATTCTGAACTTGATTCTCTTCTTGAGATGATTGGAATGGCAGAAAATGATCTCTCCGAATTGCTAAAGGCGGAATGCATCATTCTCCTTTCCTTTGCCTCTTCTGTATTCATATCTGGAGGGAATATTAGCTACAACCATCATGCAACCATCATGCCTGAACTCTGCACACAAACATGTGCATGTTTGTGTGTGTGTGTATGAATGGGGAATGAATAGCAGACACCCAGAATAGCCCTCTGAAATCCTTGAAATGCATGGGTTGCATGGCAAAATCCAGACCTTTGAAGTTCCCTTATTTTGGGAAGAGAATAGTTCCTCCCATTGATTCACTGGATGGAGTCAAAATGTATGGAATCAGAAAGCTGTATCACAGTTATACTCACTTTGGGAATTCCCTGGTGGTCCAGTGGTTAGGACTTGGTGCTCTCACTGCCGGGGGCCTGGGTTTAATCACTGGTCGGGGAACTGAGATCCCACAAGCCGTGCGTTGCAGCCAAAAAATAAAGAAAAGTTATACTCACTTTAAATGACCTAATCATTAAGTAATCTAAGCAACTGTTGTCGAGGAAATAGTATTTTAAGTATGCTCTGGATGGTTGTGGGTTAGTCTTGTTAAATGCCCTGATGCACACGCCAGATTCCAAACACCAGAAAACCCAGGACATTGTTTTGTGTCCAATAGGCACTTGATGCATCTGTTAAATAAAATCTGTTTCACCTCTGCCTTTGACTAAAGAAGAGAAATATTGCCAACTAAGAATTACTGACCAAGTGCTCAGAATCTTTCTTCAACAAACCCCAGACTTTGTTGTAAGACTCTCCTTTTGTTACAGAACCAAAACTTGGGCCCGCTCGCCCGCATGCAGCAAAGCCAATCTACTGATACCAGATTGTCGTGAAGGAAAGTACAGTGGAGTCTGAGACAGCTAGTGCTCAAAAAGCCCAAACTCCCCAACGGGTTTCCGGGTTTCCGCAAAGCGTTTTTAAAGGCGAGGCAAGGCAGGGGTATCCCAGCGCGTGTGATCAGGTCATGCATAATTCTCTGACTGGTTGACGGTTAGGTAAAGTAAAAAGGTGATACATTGTTACAAATACTTCCTGGTTCCAGCCAGACTCCAGAGGGGATGTGTTAATTTCTTCTACTTGGTGGAGGTTTTAGCATCTGCGAAACTCAGGAAATGTGCATCAGATACCTTATCTAGGTACTTCAGAGAGGAGCTACAGCCGAGGATGGGCAGAGGGGTCTGTCCCAGGAAGGCCCCATAGAGTCCTACTTGGTTATACTTTAAAGACTAAAGACCATTTACGCTTCTGACTTAAAGTTTCCTGTTGACACTATCTTGGCTAAAACTGATATTTCCTAAATTGATGGATATTCCTTGATAAGTGACGACAAAGATCACAGTCCTCAGATGGGAACAGTAGAGTTCTGATTGACTGAGATTGTGGTAAGGATACATCCCTTTGGTTTCTACTGAAATTCAAGTAAGCATTTCTAACAGTGTAAGGCTACATGATGGAAAAGCAGAGGGAGAAAGGACAGAACTCAGCTGTTGCTACTTGGATCCCAGTAAGGGAGTTGTGGTTTTACATTATGGAAAGCGTAATCAGATTGAAAGCTCTTGAGATAGAAGACAAGTTCTGCAACTCAAGTATGTGCCAAAAGTAATTACTGGATATACTGAAAAACAAGTAAGTTGCGTAGGAGAGCCTAGTGACATTAACAGCTGGTTATTGCATTGGACCACATACACTATTTGAAATAATGCCAGAATATATGCTAAGCGTTATTTATGCTTGGGATGGTTTTAGGTAGCTATTTGCTATTTTCTCTGATCAAATATGATTCAGTGTCTTTCGTTTGTTTTCATATTCTTCTGGAAGGTTTTTCTTATTTTAGAATCTACAGACTTTCCTTTTTATATCAGTATATCCCATGTAAGTGTATTATAAATGAAAACTACCAGTGTTTGCCAGATTTCTGTACATCAACATTTATAAACTGAGTTTAAACTGATGAAGAGAAAAAAGTTGGTTTTGTATAGTTAGAAGCAGTAGGACTCATATATACTCGTAAATATTAACTAGACATAAGGGTTTGCTCTGTTTGAAAAAAGCACTCAGTATGATAAATTCAACTCTCAAGTCATAATCTAAAGGATATTATTCTATTGCTTCTTCCTCAGCCTAGGACTTGGCACAGTGACATATTGGGATACCGTTACATGCCAGGTGCCGGGCCCAGTGCGAGGCTGCGCGTGGAGAGTCAGGAGCCCAGGTTGGGCTGCTCACCACTCGTAAGCCAGTAATTCGAGAGGCAAGTGTCAGTAGGAAGGAAAGATGTTTTAATAAGAAAAGCTGGCAATCTGGGGAGAAGGTGGACTCGTGTCCAGAGACCAACTCCAAAGATTCTGCTCAGCCATGACAGCTTTCAAAAGGAAAAATGGGGTGGGGTTTGGGGGGGAAGAATCTCAGTGAATCATCCAGGCAGGAGGTGGGGGTCTGCATCATTCTCCACTGAGTGCAGACTGGCTGACTCTCTCTTCAGATGTTATCTCACCTTGTAATCTGCCTGCAGGATTGCTTAGTGGGCTGTTGGGGGTAGAGAGCTAGTCATTTTGGAACTGCTTAATTCTTCATCCTTACTTCTTTCTATCTAGGAAAAGAATCAGCAGGTTAAACAAGGCATGCTGTGCATTCAGGAGAGCATAAGTCAGGAGTTAGTTTCAATTGCTTAGTGATCTCATTCCTGTAATTAAACTTTTTTTTAGATTAGAGGGGAACAGAATTGGGCAAACAGGAAACGGGAAAAAGAGGTGCTGTCACTCACGGCGTGTACAGGCTAGTATGATACCTGAGGCTTACAGTAAAGCCAGTAGAATAATACTGTTCCATTGCTTTTTTAAAAAAAATTAATTTATTATTTATTTTTGGTTGCATTGGGTCAGTTGCTGTGCGCGGGCTTTCTCTAGTTGCGGTGAGCAGGGGCTATTCTTTGCAGTGTGTGGGCTTCTCATTGTGGTGGCTTCTCTTGTTGTGGAGCACGGGCTCTAGGCACGCGGGCTTCAGTAGTTGTGGCTCGCGGGCTCTAGAGCACAGGCTCAGTAGTTGTGGCTCATGGGCTTAGTTGCTCCGTGGCATGTGGGATCTTCCCGGACCAGGGCTCGAACCTGTGTCCCCTGTATTGGCAGGCGGGTTCTTAACCACTGCGCTACCAGGGAAGCCCTGTACCATTGCTTTTGAAATGTAATGTTGAGTCAAATCAATCTTGGGGGCTCTTAGAAGTAAAACAATGCTTAGAAAACCATTTGCTCTAGAAAGAACTCAGCTTTGGTCTTGGGTTGGTTGGTCTCAGTTTGAATATCTAAATGTATTTCTCGCAAAGGAGACCGTTGAATTCTGGAATTGCATGTTGCTGTGGAAGGGTACTGAGCAAGTAAAGAATATGTGATACGTTTGCTTATCATCTGACTGAATGCTAGCAATAAATGTCCTGTTCTTGTTGAAACTCAGATTGGGTGACCAGTATTAGGTCCTGTCTCAGGGTTGACCATTTCAATGAGTAGTTCTCTGAGAAAAGACGGTGCCCTTTGAACCTATGGAGTCAAATGTTATTTAAAATTTTTTCTTTAAAATTTCCTTGACTTACATTGTTAAATACTTTTCTGGTTCTTTTTTTTTTTTTTTTTGGCTGTACCATGCAGCATGCGGGATCTCAGTTCCCTGACCAGGGATTGAACCCGCACCCCCTGCATTGGAAGCATGGAGTCTTAACCACTGTACCACCAGGGAAGTCCCTGGTTCTTCTTTAAAAAAATTTTTTTTTCTTTTAGAGAGTCCTGTTACTGCCTACTTGAAACAAGATGTCCCAAACAGAAATATTTGTCTTTCCTTACACATATGTTCCTTTTTATCTCCACTGACTTGACAAGATAAATGTGTTAAATCAAGTAGTTACACTGACTTCTTTACTCCCCAGACGTGCAAGAAAGGCAGATCTAAGGAGGTTCTATCTGCTCTTTGGACGAGCAGGGCGATGGGAGACAAATTGTAGAAAAGAAAAAAAGGCTAATAAATCATTCTACATAAGACAAGTGTAAACAGAAAATTCCGGACTGTGTTGGAGAGGTTTAAAGTAGTAAAGAAGAAGATAGACATGAGAGGAAGGGAGAGATATAGTGACTGTGTGTGTCTGTGTGTGTGGCAGTGATGCGCAAGGCTGGCCTGGAGGTGGCGCTATGTGTGAGTAGGGGAGGCGTGAGATGGCCTGGGTACATTTCACTCATAGGCCCTTGGATTTCCTTTCACACCCAAGTTAGAACCCTGGGAGGCTCCTTGGGTTCCTCCCATTTCCTCACCTTATTTTCTTATATCCGTTGCCCCATGAATGTTAGCCTCCATTATCTGTTGGTTCTGCTTCTGATCTGGCCTTTCCCATCCATCACCGCTGCTTATCTTCAATTCCTGCCTTAGTCTGGCCTTCAGCCTGTCCCCTTAGATTGTTCCTGTAGCTATTTTATTTGCTCTTCCTCTGTAATCAATTTTAGCACTATTATTAGAGTGATCTTGCCGAAATTCACATGCATCTGTCTCCTGATGAAGTTTTCTAGGTGGTTCCCTACTGTCTGCACTAAACAGGATAAAGGCCGGCCTCTTGAACGTGGCATGGGACCTGTCAGCAGGTTCTTCTCTGACCATCTCCCACACACTCCCTGTGTTCCAGCCATCCACAATCCCATGCATTATTTTCCTATTTCACATATTCTTTCTTTGATCTGTACCTTTTCAAGTGATGTGTCCTGCTGCCTCCCCCTCCCCCTAGCCTCAGTCCCTGTTTCTTCAAGACTCAGCTTTAGCAGCACGGGGATTGTCCCTTCGTGTTGGAACACATGTCCCCGCCCCCACCCTCCACCACATGTATCTTTTCAAAGTATAGTTTTGTCTGGATATATTCCCAGGAGTGGGATTGCTGGATCGTATGGCAATTGAGTACATTGTTGATGTCCAATTTGCACTGCTAGAAGTGTGTGCTCTGGTGTGATTTCAAGGAAGAGATTATTATTTTCTGTACCTGAAAACAGCGACCTGGTCTTAAAATTCCGTCTTTACAGAGATACATTATGTCAGGTTAAGAATTAACACCTGCTCACGGACTTCCCTGGTGGTGCAGTGGTTAAGAACCCTCCTGCCAATGCAGGGGACCTGGCTTTGAGCCCTGGTCCGGGAAGATCCCACATGCCATGGAGCAGCTAAGCCCGTGCGCCACAACTACTGTGCCTGCGCTCTAGAGCCCGCGAGCCACAACTACTGAAGCCTGAGCGCCTAGAGCCCGTGCTCCGCAACGAGAGAAGCGCACGCACCGTAACGAAGAGTAGCCCCCACTCGCTGAAACTAGAGAAAGCCCGCACTCAGCAACGAAGACCCAACGCAGCCAAAGATAAATAAATTTATTTAAAAAAAAAAAAGAATTAACAACCTGTTCTTGTGCCCTCCTTCATGGTAGGAAATTAAAACAGCAGAACCTTGATCAGAATTGGACTGTCAAGGTCTTGGATCAGCCCGAGGTCAAATGCAGCTCCCTGTCCATGAAGAGGGCTTGCTAAAAGGACAGAGGAGGAGGAGGGTGTAGTCACAAACCAGATTTTGCCTGCTTTGCTATTTTGCCTTAGGCTCATTCCAAAGACCAAAATATTTGCTCTCTGTGTGAAAGCCTCATGCATTTGTAATCTTCCTGTATTTTCTATTCCTAGCTGAAATAGGTGCACAGAGCCCAGTTTTAACAATGATTAAGGACTCAAAAATCAAAACTAGAAGTTGCAAGGGTGATTACAAAAAGCTTAGAGCAGTGGTGAAATCAAGCAGGAGATTATAGTAACATGTGAAGTGAGATGGGGTTTGAGTCATCGGAACCTTTGTGGGTTAAGGGGGCTGTCTGTTTAAATCACAAATGCATGTGATGTGATCTGCCTTAATATACGTTACATGGATATGTGAAAAACTGCAAGTTTTAAAGCTGAGGTGCTTAAATGCAGGCTTTCTTACTTAGTGCCATGCTTCTGTGCTGTAGAGGTCATGGCGTTTTCTTAACGCCTCTCTCTGTCTGCCTCACCCCCTGGCCCTGCACTTAGCTGTATACATTGTACTTAACAAAGTCTATTGTTTTATTTTTCTTATTGGAGTATAGTTGCTTTACACTGTTGTTAGTTTCTGCTGTACAGGGAAGTCTATTTTAATTGCCTATTTGTCTGTTTCCCTTGCTGGACTGTAAACTCCTCAAGGACACTGACAGTCTTATTGACATTCTGTCTCTGTACCTAACAACGTACCTAATACAACAAGTTGATTTTGAATGAATGAAAGGGACAACTGCTTACGCAATCTTTGAAGTTTCCTGAGTCTGTTTCATTTTTGTTGAGTGTGATTGTGTATGTGTGCTGTATTGTGTTGTTACATTGTTATTTTTGGCTAGAAAAGTACACTAGGCTGACTATTGGGTAATAATATGTTATTAAATAGACCTAGTTGATTACCTCCCATGAGGGTAAAAGGGCAGATGATTAGCATTTTCTTAATTTTCTCGGCATTGTTTCAGGTGGGGATCACAAGCATGCTTAGTTTTGAAAAAGATCAAAAATACACATGAATTTGGGAGATAGAGAAGCAGAGAATGGGGATAAGAAATAAAAAGCCTATACTTAGAGCCACCTTTTCACCTTTCTTAGGATTGTTAGCAATTCTATCATCCACGTTTTTCTAGGGGAGATAGGAATCCAAGCTTTGCTTCATTTTCCTGTCCAGAGACATGAGACTGGAATTAGTTCTTGGTGCCATTAAATACTAAAGCAAGACTTAGGTAGATGATGTTGATTAAAAAAAAAAAAAAAGTATTGCGAACAAGAGAAATACTCAACAAAAAGCCATTCCACTTTAAAATGGTGCTTTGCCTGAGCCTTCTCATTAATGACTGTGGTTTCAGTTACTTGTGCACCATTGATTCTCAAATCCCTATTTCCACCTCCACTTCTTTCATGGGCCTCCAACTTCAGTAGATGAATGATCATCTCCATCTGAATATCCCACAAGAACTTTGTATTCGTGA
The DNA here is from genome assembly GCF_000442215.2 of Lipotes vexillifer. Taxonomy (NCBI): domain Eukaryota; kingdom Metazoa; phylum Chordata; class Mammalia; order Artiodactyla; family Lipotidae; genus Lipotes; species Lipotes vexillifer. Next base: position 322,744 of record NW_006774406.1, on the reverse strand, counting down.
TGTTACCCTCTCCCTCCTCCATTTTCCTCTCTCCCTGATATGTTTTCCTGTGCCCCTTCTCTAGCTTAACTAAAATATTCAGACCATTCTTTACTCTGGCATCTTTCTCCTCCACATTCGAAACATTCAGTAGGTCTCGCTGCTTTTGCCTCCTGACTAGTTGTTCAAATCCACCCCCTCCCTCTAGTCTTACTACCTTTTTCCTAAGACTTAAGACCTTGCCTTTGCCTTTCTCACCTGGACTACAGTGCTGGCCCCTTAATTACAGTCGGCCTTCGGTGCCCACGGGTTTCGGATTTTGGTACCCGTGGGGAGTCCTGGAACCAATGCCCCGTGGATCCCAAGGGACGACTGTGGTTTCCAGCCTCCACGATGCTCACTGCTTCCACTCCCGTGACAGGAATAGGTACAACAATGTGTTCCTAATTGTATCACTTCCCTACTCAAGGATGCTCTCCCTACTCAAGGATGCTCTCCCTTGATCACCTGCCTAGTCCTTTGTGTCTCCATCACTGAATTGCTGTAGTCCATTGCCTTGAGCACCATTCTCCTTTTTTTTTTTTTTTTTTTTTTTTTTTAACTAAGGCAAGAGTTGTACCAGATTTTCTTCCCTAACCCCATTAGCCAATCCCCCAGCTCCATCCACACACTTCTATTCCCTTTCACTCTGGGCAGAATTCCTGTCCTCTCTATATTCCCCAAGAGCCTGGGCTTGTCTTTCTGTCCAACACTCACTGCCTGGCATTGTACCTGGTTGTTCAGTAGGTATTTTAATTTGACTGTAGAAAGACTAAGGCAGGGTCCTTAGATGGATATCATAGTTCTAGGGAAAACAGACAATGTAAAATTACTTGAATTAGGAAAAAAGAAAGAAAAGTTCTGGGTAAGTAAGGAATTGCATAATGTTTGCAGTTCTTGATGATAATTCAAATCAGAAGATAAAACTGGAGAGGTTCTTGTCAGCTAGAGACAAGGTAGAATAACAAATATTTGTTCTTAATGAAATACACACACATATACACACAAAAATCAATTAGGGAGAATTATTCCAACTGATGACTACATCTGAGATATAGGGACAGGCAGTTCTATTTCTGGCTGTCCCATCAGATGATTTTGTGACCTTAGAGATTTGTCTTTGCTTATCTGAATGTCTCCTTCCCCTGGAAAAATAGCTACATATCTCTAAAGTAGGATGGGGGTCAGCTGTATTGCTTAAAATTTTGTACTAGTCTTTAACTTACTTTATTCCACAGTCACTGCTTCATCAGTGTTTGCAATAGAGAAATAGAGGGGGTGAGAGAAATAGCACTTTTTTGCCCTCTGTTCTGTCTCTTATCAACTGAGAGAGAAGTATGAATTTTAATAACAGTTTTATTTCAAATAGCCTTCAACGGGTGAGTTAATCATTCCTCTGTTAAAAACCTTTCGGTAATATTATACCACCTTTAAGAAAGTATTATAAATCTGTAGTAGTCAGGGTGCTCCAAAGAAATAGAACCAATAGGATATAAAATGTATATAGATACAGATATGATCTATCTATCGAGTGGTTTATCTTAAGCACTTGGGGGCTGGCAAGTCCACAGTCTGCAGGGTTGGCTAGCAGTCCAGAGACCCAGGGAAGAGTTAACATTGCGGTTGAAGCTTGAAGGCAGTCTGCTGGCAGAATTCCCTCTTCCTTAGGGCAAATCAAGTCTTTTTCTAAAGGCCTTCAGCTGATTGGATGAGGCCCACCCACATTATGGAGGAGAATCTGCTTTATAATCTCATCTAAAAATACCTTCACAGCACCATCCAGATGTGTTTGACCAAATACCTGGATACTGTGGCCTCGCCAAGCTGACACATACAGTTAACCCTCACAATACCTGAGTCATAAAAAATTAACTACCATCGGCCACATTGGGAGAGAAAATTGTGATGAATAGGAAGGAAAGATTTGTTAGAAAATGCTTAACGTTTCCGAACAAAGCTTTAACCATGGCGATGCCTCTGACTTACCAACATTAGAACTGTGTCTTAGGTGTTATATTTCAATTGTTCTTTTCTCCTGATAATCTTGAATTTACATACGGTGCAGTCATACCATATGTGTATTGCTCTGTTTTAAAGGTCATTAAAATGAGTACATTGCTTATATCCTTTGTACAAATGTACGTCGACGAAACAAGATTTAAGATTTTTTAGCATTTTTTTAAAAAACCACTTGAGTTTCCCGAAGGAGCTAAGTTACTATTTCTGAGTGTCCTCTGTCCCTGTAAATCATTTTATTTTTGTGTGACATCTGAAAGAATTGCTGAATTTCTTAAGGAAGAATTTGATTTCCTAGTACTTCTGAGAGGAGTAGATGCATTGAATTAGAAAGTTTGCAATTTTTTGTTGTAAAAGAAAGCTTATTTGGTAAGACGAAGTGAAAGCAGTTTTAAAGAGGATAAAATTAGGAAAGTGATCATAAAGAATACATTTTTGATTCTAAAAACATTGAATCAGATCATTAACCAGATGATTTTTTTACAGAGTTGTGAAAGCCACGTGCCAACTGATTTCTCTGAAGTTATACTATGCCAGTCCCTCTGATGTATCTACATTGGTACTCTGCATAACTAACTGTATTATGTGTTAGATGTAATTGGTGTTTAAAATTAGTTTGCTTGGATCGTCTTGAAGCAAGTGCTTTATAATTTAGGTCAGCAAAGAAAATGCAGTGTACTAGACAAGCACAGTTCTAGCTGTTTTTGTTCAGCAGCTGCAGAATAAGAAAACTTGATTATAAGAGTCCCTCCCTCCCCGACTGACAAAGCAATATAGTACATTATTACATAGCATTTACATCTTACGAAAGTGAAGAGCAAAGAATCAGTTTTTCTGTGGGATTACTTTGCTACCTGTCTATATGCTTGTCTAGATTGTGTGTGATTTATGGCGTGAAGGATCAGAAGCACTGTTGACTCTTTGGATCTTGCCTCTAGAAATATGCATGGAAAGTGGGTGAGCTTAATGTTATCTTACATTATGAGGCAGGGAGAGTTCACTTTTGTACGGGTGACTGACAGGTTCTTACTACAATGAGAATCTTTAAAAATTAGGAGTTAGGGGAGAGCCAGATAAATTATTTTGAAATCATCCATATAGGTCTCATCTATACCAGTGTTTCTTACCTTGTTTTCATTATTACCCCACTAAAGATCCTACATGGACATTCTTTTTTCGAAGCACTCCTGCGTGAAACTTTAATACATGGATATATACTCTATTCCATTTAGGTCCTCTGGCTCTTGGAACAAAATAGCTAAGATTTTTCACTTCCTGCAAGAAACAGCCCTCGTGTTAATACATGACTTCCTCTTTATTAGTACTTTTCTATCAGATTTGCAAATGAAGTTTTATATTAAAGGGATTCAGATTTTTTTCCTTAGAACCCTAATTTCCAAGAAAAATTCAACTCCCCAACCTCCCTTAAAATGGTTCAAATTTTTCAATTTTTGATAGTTTGATTTAGAAACATAGATTTATTTACAGCTAAGCATATCTTAAGAGATGATTATTTGGGACCCAGATAGACTGTTTTAGGTTTCAGGATGATTTAAATTCATTTTATTTAATTTAATTTATTTTTTAGTTTTTAGGAGAGACATTCAGCAAACAAGAACAATGAGGACCTTTGTTCTTGTAGGCATTACTTTTTTTTTTTTAACATCTGTATTGGAGTATAATTGCTTTACAGTGGTGTGTTAGTTTCTGCTTTATAACAAAGTGAATCAGTTATACATATATAAATTCATTTTATATTGGAATTTTGCTAAGTAGAATCCAGATCTAGGGGAGTTTTATCACAGAATGTGGTCCCTGACTACATCAGATGAATATATATTTGAATCATTTTGACAATATCTATATGTTTATAGATTTTTGGCCAAAATTATCATAATTTGTTGCAATCTTAATGTAATTCCACTTGAAAAATTCAGAGTATTTTGCTAAAGAGGAAAGACAAGATATGTAAACACTGATGTAAAAAAAAATCTTCAACTAATTACAAGCTACCCACATTTTTGTGGGACTAGAGATACAGCTTTTGACTTAATATTGTTTTGAAATTTAAATTTATAGTTAAGACAACAGCCAAATAGTTTGTTTAAATGTTTCATTTCTAATGGATAAAACTAGAAGGTGGTATTTTATTGACAATAGAATTGTAAAGACATGATTAAATGAATTTTTAAAAAAATCTCTGCCTATGAGTAGCACTGGATAGCTCAATTTAGTAATACAGAATTTCATTTATTTGCGCAATTCTCATGCATATTTTCCCACTGCCAGTCAGGTCATTTGTATTTTAATAGCTTTATTGAGGTATACATTACCTAGTCAGATTCATTCATTTTAGTTGTATAATTCACTGATTTAAAGTACACCTGTAGGGTTACACAGTCATCATTCCGATCCACTTTTAGGACATTTTCTGTCACATCAAAAAGACCATTGAGGCTGTTGGCAGTCAATTCTTGTTCCTGCCTCCAAGCCCGAGGCAGCCATTAATATGCTTTCTGTCTCTGTAAATTTGCCTTTTCTAAACTTTTCCTAATTATGGAATCTGCTTGCTATGGGTTTAGTTTGCTGTTCCATTTCTAGTTTTTTTTGTTTTTTTTTTTTTTTAAACGATGTCAAAGTTCTTAGACAGCTAGATCATAGGCCTGATTACTGATCCCCTGCTCTTTGTTCTTTTTTTTAAATAAAAAAAAATTTTTTTCTTTTATAAATTTATTTATTTTACTTATTTTTGGCTGCGTTGAGTCTTCGTTATTGGGCTTGGGCTTTCTCTAGTTGCAGCGAGTGGGGACTTCTATCCATTGCGGTGCGTGGGCTTCTCACTGGGTGGCTTCCCTTGTTGCAGAGCACAGGCTCTAGGTGCGCGGGCTTCAGTAGTTGTGGCACATGGGCTCAGTAGATGTGGCATGCAAGCTCTAGAGCGCAGGCTCAGTAGTTGTGGCGCGTGGGCTTAGTTGGGCATGTGGGATCTTCCCGGACCAGGACTCAAACCCACGTCCCCTGCATTGGCAGACGGATTCTTAAGCACTGCACCATGAGGGAAGCCCTGTTTCTAGTGTTTTAAGGGGGAAACTTTATTGCAATATGGCTACATTTCTTTCCATCGCCTTGTGTTACTACTGTCATATTTTTACATCTTTATCTGCTATAAATCCAACAATAAGAGATGTACAATGCTTATTTTGTGCTGTTAGCTTTAAATCAGTTGAAGAAAAAATATATTTACACAGCTTTTATGTATTATCCTATGAATTTTTCTTTTTTGGCACTGCATTTCTTCTTGTGGATTTAAGTTACCATCTGGTGTAATTTCCTTTCAGCTAAAGGACTTTCTTTAGAATTTCTTTTAGGGCAGGTCTGCTAGCAGTGAAGTTTCTCAGCCCTTGCTTATCTTTTCTTCATCTTCATTTCTGAAGGGAAATCTTGCTAGATATAAGATTCTCAGTTGATAGTTGGTTTTTTTGTCCACAGCACTTTACTAAATATGTCATCCTTCTGACTTCCCTGTATGTGCTACATCATATTTTTTCCCTTGTCTTTCAAGATTTTATCTTTATATTGGCATTTCAACCATTTGCCCATGACGTTCCTAGGTGTACCTCTTTCTGTTTGTTGGAATCCTTGGGGCTTTTTGTGGATTAATAGTTTTCATCAAATTTGAGAAGTTTTTGGCCATTATTATTTCTTCAAAAAACAGTCTATTCCTTTTTCTCTCTCATCTCCTCTGGGACCCTCATTTGCACATATGTTAGTGTGCTTGATGGTATTCTGTAGGTGTCTGTTTACTCCCCATTCTTTCCTTTCTGTTTTTAATATTGTACGATTTCTATTGATCCTGTGTTTAAGTTTGCTGATTCTTTCTTCTGCCAACTCAAACATGCTTTTGTGCCCTTTATGACTTTATTTCAGTTATTGTATTTTTAAACTCTAGAACTTTTCATTTTCTTCTTCTTTATAATTTCTCTTTCTTTATATTCTCTATTTGAACTCTCATTGTCATCGTACTTTCCTTTACTTCTTTGAATTTGGTTTCCTTTAGTTCCTTGAATATATTTATAATAGCTGCTTTGCAGTCTCTTTCTACTTAATCCCACATCTGGGCTCACTCAGTTTCTATTTTCTGCCCTTTTCCTGACTGTGGATCACAATTTCCTGTTTCTTTGCATGTCTCATAAATTCTTTGTTGAAAACTGGACATTTTAGATAATATAGCAACCTTGGACTCTTCCCCACACCCACCACTCCCCCCTCCCTGGTTTTATTGCTACTGCTGTTGGTTGATTGGTTTAATTTCTTGCCCGAGCTAACTTTGTAACATCTGTATTTCCAGAGTTCAGAAATGGTTGTTTTTGATAATTTTGTCAAGTTTTCTCATTGCTTTTGGGGGAGAGGATTTGCAGAAGCCCTCACTCCTTCACTTTGGAATTTCTACCTCCAATCTCTGTGTTTGTCAGTGTAATTTCTGCTGTCACTCATCTGTCTCATCTGTACTTGGAAATGTGAGTGTATTTTCTTTTGTATCTTCCTGTTACCATATGTTTAAATAACTATTTTGATTTAAGAATAGAATACATACAAGACTATACATTGAACTTTACAGAATGATTTTTTTCTTTGTCCCTGCTTCTTAAGGCTGTCATTTGAGAGGACTGTACTAGATCTGGTGTTAGAAGGCCAAAAAATTCATTATTATTTTTTGTACTATTTTAATTTGGAAAACTTTAAGTCTTCAGTTCCTTTTGGGTGTACCATCAATAAAACAGACTACTAATAATGTTTCTATTAATTAACATAATCTATTACCATATTAGATACTCCCTGGAAACCCCTTCTGATCCAAAGTCCTGATAGAAAAACTACGATTTCTGTTGGTTTTCTCTCTGCAGGAGGTAGCTTTAACTAAAGTTTCGGTTTAATGTTAATGTCTCATCATTTAACTCTTCTCACAAACAAGAGACAAATAGAAACAACTTTTATTGGTTCTTCTTTCATTCCGCGGAAATTCTCCCCTTTTCATCCCCAGGAGTAAATCCTTTTGACCATGAAGTGCTGTGATCCTAACACTGGATTGTAGACTTCTCATTTCCAACCAACCTATCCAAGTTTGCTTCGTTTATCTCATCATCTTTTTGTGCTTGAAAACTATTTCATTTGCAGAACTTCCCTGAAGATGACGTTCTCCTTCGCTCTCGCTGTCATGAGGCCCACCTGTTCTTCCATTCACGTTTCTCTTCCATTTTGGTCTCTGCTCCAGCATCCTAATCACTTAGCTTCTGCTTCATAACATTTCTGGTTGCTCCTTTTCTGTTGTCTCAATCTTTCCCTTTTTCTAACGTAATCCTTTATGAATGAAATAAGTTCCTGTCTCTGGTTTAATTCACCTCCAAGCACACATATCCAATTCCATCCTTTCTAGAATCATAGCATTTAACGTTGGCACTTCCCATACCTTTGTCCTCGGCGCTTCTCTCTCTTCTATCAGTATCCTCTCCCCAGGTACTCTATCTCATATAATCCCAATGAATTTAAGCACATCTGAAAACTCCCAAATTTATACTTTCTTCCTGACCTCTCTACTGGGCTCCAAAATTGTCTACCCTGCCTGAGAGCCACACTTGGATTATAGCTATCCCTTACCCACAGCCACTCAAGTTAGAAACCTAGAAGTCATATTTGATGCTGACTTGTTCTGAGCCCCACACCTAATTTACCAAATCTCTTTGGTTCTGACTTGAATATATATTCCAGTTATTTCTCTCTCCCTGTTTACTATTTCCCATTCCTAGTCCAAGCCACCAGCATCTCTACCCTGAATAACCACTGTCATGCCCTGCCTGGTACCTCTTCATTTTTCCTCTCTGTAGTCCAGTCTCCAAATAGAAGCCAGAGTAATTGTTCTAAAACATAAATTAGATCCCTGTATCTATTGTTACAGACAAACAAAACCTGTTGGAGTTTGAGAGGGCTCATGAGTAATATCCCCCTCCTCGCCACCAGAGTTTTAAAGCAATTGAAGGAGACAGAGGTATCAGACATGGAGACCAGAGTGTCAGCCAGTGATGAACTGGCCCAGGCAGTCACAGGCAGGGCTGAATACCTGCAAGCTAGGAGCTCCAGGGATAAAGACGTTACCACAAAGCTCAACTCTGAGCCCAAGGCAGACCAGAGCCTTGCTTTCTGCAGGCAAGAGGAAGGGGCTGCCTATTCACGGCTGGCTCTTCCTTCCAAACTCGCCACTCAAAGGTGTGAGAACATGAGAGAAGCCTCTAGTGATCATCTCACAGGTTTCCTTTCACATGAAGAAAACATTAAGAGTCAAGAGTCAGTATTCCAAAGTAATATCTCTAATGCTTTTCCCTGCACTTAGATTAAAATACAAACTGCTTCAATATACTTGCAAACCATATATCTGATTAGGAGTTAATATCCAAAATATACAAGCGACTCATACAGCTCAATAGCAAATAAATAACCTGATTAAAAAAAGGTACCAAAGACCTGAATATATATTCTTCCAAAGAAGACATCCAAATGGCCAACCAGCGGGTACATGAAAAGATGCTCAACATCACTCATCATCAGGGAAATGCAAATCAAAACCACCATGAGATATCACCTCATATCTGTTAGAATGGCTATTACCGAAAAGACAAGAGACAACAAGTATTAGTAAGGATGTGGAGAAAAAGAAACCTTTGTGCGCTGTTGGTGGGAATGTAAATTGGTCCAGCCACTGTGGAAAACAGTATGGTGGTTCCTCAGAAAATTGAAACTAGAACTCTACCATGTGATCCAGCAATTCTGTCATTACTTCTGGGTGTATATCCAAAGGAAATGAAATCAGTATTTTAAAGAAACTCTGCACTCCCATGTTCATTACAGCATTATTCACAATAGTCAAGATATAGAAATAGCCAGTGTCTACTGACACATTAATGGATAAAGAAAATGTGATATGTATATATAATCCTATATCATATATATATATGTTTTTATCTTATATGTATAAGATAAAAGGAATATTATGCAGCCTTTAAAAAAGGAAATTCTGCCATATTGCAACAACAGGATGAACCTGGAGCACGTCATGCTAAGTGAAATAAGCCAGTCACAGAATGACAAATACAGCATGATCTCCCTTATATATGGAATCTACAAAAGTCGAACTCACAGAAGCCGAGAGTAAAATGGTGGTTGCCAGAAACGAATATGGGGGAAATGAGAAGATATTGGTCACAGGGTGCAAACTTCCAGTCATAAGATGAGTAAGTTCTGAGCATCTAATTTACAGCATGGTGACCATAGTTCATGTAATGAGTTGTACACTTGAAAGTTGCCAAGACCTTAGGTCTTGTGTTCGCCCCACGTACACACAAAAATGGTAACTATGTGAGGTGACGAATGTGTTAATTAGCTTGATTGTGGTAATCATTTCACAGTGTATATATATGTCAGATCACCACATTGTGTACCTTAAAGATAGACAATTTTAATTTGACAGTTAGATCTCAATAAAGCTGGGAAAAGACCCAAACCCTCGTTTCCTGGGGTTCCTAGGATTGAGTGGGTAGTACCTGCTTCTCTATTTTCAGCTTCTAGAACTTTCCCTGCCGCTCCCTATGCTGCAGACATTCTGACTTTCATTGTTTATTTCTCAAACACACCACACTAGTTAGTCCCTGAAGGCCTTTTAACTTTTTCTTCTTTTAGAAACATTCTGCCCTCAGCTCTTGCATGACTAGTTCTTTTTAATTATTCGCATTTGTGCTCAAATGTCACCTCAGAGTAATAACGTGACCACCCAATTTAAAGGAAATGCTTGAGCAATTTATCATCCCATTTTATTGTCTTCACAGAACCAGTCATTATCTGAACTTAAATTGTTCATTCGTTTACCTGTATAGTGTTTGTTGACCTCCGACTCTGGAGTATCAACTTCATGGGGTTAGGAGTATGGCCTGTTTTGTGCCTTACTTTATCCCAAGGGTCTAGAACAGTGTGTGATTCTAGTAGGCCGTTTGCAAAGATTTGTTGGATGAACGGACAGATTATTCTTTCTGTTATTCTGATGCTTTCAACGGACAAACATTTAAGGGAAAGTTCCAGTCCTGGGCAAGCAAATATGTAGATGTTTGTAACCTGAATGTGGTATTGGCTGTGCTGGAGTTCATGTTTTAGATGACCTGGGATGAGAGGAAGCTGGAAGTGCAGGTCAATGCTTTCTATCAGCTACTGGGTTGGCCAAAACGTTTGGTCGGGTTTTCCCAAACAGAAAAACCCAAATAAACTTTTTGGCCAATCCAATATATCCCATGGTGCCCTGGGGCTGTGGAATCCCTGGCAGAAAGGAGCAGATAGGTCCTGGCTCCAGGGGTTTCTGTTGGTTGCCCAATGGAGAGGTGCAGTGACTGTGGCGGACTTGGCCATCAGACTGGCCGACCTTGCAGAAATCAGGTGATTGCCAGAGCTATCGGTCATAGAGCAGATGGAGTTCTCTGTGGTTTTTCAGGTTTTACGGAATTCTTAGAGTGCATGCTGCTCTAACTCCTCCATTTCTCATCCTGTCTGAAAGTAGAGCATCACTGGCATAACTGGGTAAATAATTCATTTGTACCACAGTTACTTACTGAGAGCCTTATTTGTTCCAGGCATGATTTGGAAACTGGCAATACAGAAGTGACAAAATACAAAATCTCATTTCCTATGAAGTTTGTCTTCTAATGGGGAAAGTACAGATAATAAAGAAAGAAGTGGTATTTCGTATAGATGATGAGGTGGTGGTGAGTCCCGTGGAGCAGAGTAAGGCATGGGATGATGGGGATCTATTTACACGGTAACATTTGAGTACCTGAATTGGGAAAAGGGAGTGTTATCCTTAAGGTTATCCAGGCTGGGAATGACAAATGCAAAGGCTCTGTGTCAGGGACTTGATGTGTTCCAGAAGGGGCAAGGAGGCCAGTGGACTAAAGCAGAGTGATCAAAGGGGATAATAATAGTAAGGTATGAATCCAGAAAGAATAGGGTGTTTGGGGGCAGAGGAATGTCATGATCTAACTTATGATTTAAAAGAAATCCTGGCACAGATGTAGAGAATGGACTTGAGGACACGGGGAGGGGGAAGGGTAAGCTGGGACGAAGTGAGAGAGTGGCACTGACATATATATACACTATCAAATGTAAAATAGCTAGCTACTGGGAAGCAGCTGCATAGCACAGGGAGATCAGATCCGTGCTTTGCGACCACCTAGAGGGGTGCGTTAGGGAGGGTGGGAGGGAGGCCCAGGAGGGAGAGGATATGGGGATATATGTATACGTATAGCTGATTCACTTTGTTATACAGCAGAAACTAACACACTATTGTAAAGCAATTATGCTTCAATAAAGATGTTAAAAAATAAATAAAAAAGAAATAAAAGGATTCCTGGGACTTCCCTGGTGGGGCTGTGGATAAGAATACGCCTGCCAGTGCAGGGGACACGCGTTTGATCCCTGGTCCGGGAAGATCCCGCATGCCTCGGAGCAACTAAGCCTATGCGCCACAACTACTGAGCCTGCGAGCCACAACTACTGAAGCCTGTGCACCTAGAGCCCGTGCTTCGCGACAAGAGAAGCTAGTGCAATGAGAAGCCCACGCACCACAACAGAGTAGCCCCCGCTTGCCACAACTAGAGAAAGCCCTCGCGCAGCAATGAAGACCCAACGCAGCCAAAAATAAATAAAATTAAATCTTAGAAAAAAAGAAAAGGATTCCTTAGGCCACTGCACTGAGCATATACTGTAGGGAGTAAGGCCAGAGGAGTTAGGACACTGTTGGAAGAATACAGGCCAAAGATAATAGTGGTCTAGTTTAGGATGGTAACAGTGCAGGTGGTAGGAAGTGCTTAGATTCAGGATGTACTGGGTTGGCCAAAAAGTTCGTTCAAGTTTTCTCCATAACATCTTACGGAATTCTCTGGTAGATTGGACATGATGCATGAGAGAGTGAGAGGAGAAAATGATGACATCGTTATTTTTGGGTTGTGTTACAAGAAATAAGGAGTTGTCAATGTTTGATCTAGGGAAAAAAATGGGAATAGGCAGATTTGGTGGGCTGTCAGGTGTTTGGTGTGGGGCGTGTAAAGTTGAAAATGCCCATAAGTTGTCTACATCTGTAAAGATTTGCCACGGTTGTTGGATGCGAATCTGAAATTCAGGGAAGAGAACTGGGCAGGAGATACAAATTTGGGAGTTGTCAGTGGTTAGGCAGTAGTTCAACCTAGGAGACTGGACGGGTTTACCAAAGGAGTGGGTAGACAGGCAAGAGTTTCTTGGATCTAAGGAAGAAACTCCAAATGAGACTGGGCATGAGGCACTCAGGAGAGAGAAGGGAGAGTGGGAGGGCTCATGATGTAAGAAAGAGTACCAAGGCCCAGTGTGAGCTCAATTCTGTCATAGGCCGTCCTTGGGTCAGGAGGGCTGGTCTACATGAAGATGAATGGCTGACCTGGGATCCAGGAGTGTGGACGTCACTGGTCACCTTCATGAGAGCAGTGTCCACGGAGCTGGTGGACGAGTCAGAGCTGTGATTGGAGCAGATTTAAGATAGTGGAAGAGGGCTTCCCTGGTGGCGCGGTGGTTGAGAGTCCGCCTGCCGATGCAGGGGACGCGGGTTCGTGCCCCGGTCCGGGAAGATCCCACGTGCCGTGGAGCGGCTGGGCCCGTGGGCCATGGCCGCTGAGCCTGCGCGTCCGGAGCCTGTGCTCCGCAACGGGAGAGGCCACGACAGTGGGAGGCCCGCGTACTGCAAAAAAAAAAAAAAAAGGTAGTGTAAGAAAGATATTACAGGCAGCAAACAGACGATTTTTGAGCCATCGCTGTAGGGAGAGTAGAAGGGGAAGCAGAAAAGTAGCTAGAGAAATATGGGGGACTCCTGAAAATGTTTCTTTCTCTTTGTAACTTTTATTTTGAACGGATAGATTCACAGAAAATTGCAAAAATGTACAGTGGGGGGTTCTCTGTATTCTTAACCCAGTTTCCTGCAAAGGTAACAACTTGCATGACTATGGTAAAAATTACAACCAGGAAATAGACACTGTTACCAGGAAATAGAAATTAAAGATTTTACTAGTTATATGTGCACCCGTGTGTGTGTATTCTATATGATTTTTATCACATGTATACATTTGTATAACCACCAGATCAAGATCCAGAACTTTCCATAACCACTTGGCTCCCTTGTGCTACCCCTTTAAAGCCACACATTCCCCATCCCTAACCCCGTCGACCACTAATTCATTCCTCACCTCTAAAATTTTACTTCAAGAATGTTATATAAATGGAATCATAGCTATAACCTTTGGGGACTGTTTGCACTCAGCATCATTGCCTTGTGGTTCATCCGAGCTGTTGTATCTCTCAGGGTTTAGCTCCTTTTTATTGCTGAATAAAAAAGTTGATTTAAGCTTATCAAACACAGGTGAGTAGGACAAATAAAAAACCTTGAAAAAGAGCGTGGAGGAAAATGTATATTTAAATATAAATATACAGGCAGACCTCATTTTCTTGAGCCAGAATTGTCACCCAAATGCTTGCTTTCTTCCCCTTGGTCACTGTACTTACAGATAGCCTTTAGGCCTGCGTTTCTGCTTGGAAGTCTCTTTGGAGTGAGTGAAGGAGCTTCTGTAATTCAGGATTGATTGTCATAATCACAGAAGACATTAGTGTTTAATTGTGCTGACAGCTCAAAAAGTCGAGATCTTTCTTCTCTAGGGATTTACAGACACCCATGCAAAGGTAGTGGAGAGTCATACATAGAGAATCATCTGTAAAGAAGCATCAAGTCAGATAAGAATAAAGGCTTAGACATTTCCCCCAAATACTGCCATGAGTATATGTTTCCAGGGGGGGGAGGGTGTACAGAATTATGGGTGGTGGTAGAGGGGGGAGGGGGATGCTGGCTTTTCTTCATTCAAATGGAAACACTTATGGAAAAGACAAGATGACAGGTGTGGATAAGTGGATGAGAGTTTGTTTGGGTGCTAGGACAGGGAGGACGTTCCAGGCGTCAGGAGCTACCTTATAGAACAGGAATCACAGGACATTTATCTTTGTTGAAGGAAAGCCACACTGTGGCCTGTGCATATGTGTGTCCTTACAGCAAGTGGAACTGTGACTTTCACTTAGCAGGTGCTGAGTAAATGTCATTAGCTTGATCAATAGAACTTTAAAAAGGCAGAGGGGATGCTTTTCTAAGCCATGGTGAGAGAAAGCAGTGCTGTGAAACTGCACAAACACGGGGTGCTGAGGAAAGGGAGAGATTTGGGAGCATTTTTCTCCAAAGGCCAGAATTCTTGGCATGTATAATAAAATGGGCCTGTCATGTGACAGATAGGTCACCAAATGCAAGTTGGTGTGCCCAGCGCACAGTGAAGCCAAGTAATACCAAAACGTTGGAGTTTGGAGCAGAGAAAGGTTTATTGCAGGGCCAGGCAAGGAGACTGGTGGCTCATGCCCCCCAAACCCCGAACTCCCCGAAGGGGGTTTCAGCAAAGCATTTTTAAATGCCAGGAGAGGGAGGGGCATGGTTGGTTGTTGCAGACTTCTTGGTGTTGGAATCCTTTGTTCTTGCAGCTGTCCAGGTAGGTCAGGTCACAATGTTCTTGTAAATCTCCAAGACAAATGTTGTTCTCTGTTTTGCAACCTTTTATCTCTGTATGAATGGAAAAGTGTTACACCTTTAAAGGTCAGAGCCTTGAGAATGGGCTATCCTGTGTATTTCAGGCTATAGGCAACATTCTTAACTCCAAGCAGAAGCAATAGAATACAAAGGTTAAAGTAAAAGAAACAGATCCACTATGGAGTCAGGTTTGTTCCTCCCTATTACATATAGAATCTAGAAGCCTGAAAGTTCCTTTCTTTGAGGTTGCAGGAAAGAACAAAGTCAGGGAAGAAAGAAATTTGGCACGAGATAGGGAGGTGTATCCTCATTTTGATGAAGTTGGCAAATGCCTCTGAGTGATTGAGTGATTAAATCAGTGGTTTGGTGTTATCGCAGAAGTTGTGCAAACTCTTCTAGAAACAGTTCTGTGAGTATTTTTCTTCATTCTATGACTTATTTCAGTAACTCATAGTTTCATTCCACATTTGTAAGTTAAGTTTGGCTGGGCAATCTGTATGATTCTCATGGCAAAACTACACGTCACCTATAACAGAGAAAAAAGTGCATTTAGATGTATCAAATATGCCAAGACAAACTTCTAACTAAAGAAGGATCATTAGTTTTACATTTTAGCATAGTTCAAACAAAATGTGTATAACAAACAAAATAAATTTGAACCCGGTATGACTTAAATTCGTGGTTCTATTTGTGCATCAAATCTAGGTTATTCATGATGAAACTCTAATATTTTGATAAGTCATTAGGTACTCAGACTTATCTTTATTCAGAAGGAGTTAGAATAAACTGAAGCAGAAGTGTATGGTTTTAGATACTGATTTTTCCTGTTTATTTTCATATGCTGTAGATTTAAAAGTATTTTATTGTGCTGTGTGTATATATGTGTCTTTCAAGGTTAGAAACAGAAGTCTATTCACCTAAGAGAATGAACTAAGAATTTAGCACGTGTAATAAAATTGTTTATCTCAGAGCTACTAAGAACTTACAAATGTGACCGACCCTGTAATAAATAAGTATAGCTATTTTTGTAAGTTCTTACAAACCAGAAAACTCCTCCCCCAAATATGTCCGGCTTAATTTTCTGCTCTATGGAGCACAGCTAGTAGGCTAGCAAAACCCAGTGACATTTTCCACAGTGTGAGTTGCCAACCATTAGTAGCCTGTGGCGGTGTTTAAATCTGCAGCAAACAAGCTAACAATTGGTGGAGAAAGGATTATGTAATTCTTCTTCAAGATTCCTTTCTGTGATGTTTACATCACTGTCAGAATCATAAAGGCAGAACTAGGGACTTTCTGCTAAGGTAACATTTTCTTACACCCATGAGTCCATATAATCTTTACGCTTCTCTGCAGGTTTTTCTGGGTTAACCTCGCCATCTTTTGCTAAACTCCTAATGAAATGGACTATATTTGAGTGTGCTCCCTTACGTGTGTGTTAGGGCTGTGATTTGAGTGGTCTTTATTTTTGCAGAATGGCCTATATTCCAAAGTCTCCTGGGGAGTATTAATTAGTAAGATAATAACATGCTGCTACCTGGGTTCTAATAAATGCTTCAGCAATTAGATCCAGCCTGCAAATTGAAACATTGGTAATGGCAGTAGGAAGAGTTGTATTCAGAGGAACTGAGAAACTATTTACTGTATGAATAGAGCAGAGCAAAAGTCAAAAGAGGACCATTACAATATAATGGCCCAAAATATCTGTGGGTTATGAAACACTGTCAAAGTTCTAGGGGAAATAAGATTATCTAAATGGTCCTATTACAGTTTCTTTTTTCCCCCTGGATCTGTAAATGACATTTTATGAATAGACAGTAATACCTCAATTACCTGACAATGGTGTTGAGCAGAAGGGTGATAAGTAAAATTTCTAGATAATGAGAACACATCCCAACTGCCAGATTGAGTTTTATTAATTTGCTTTTTATAATTGAATATGTATGTGTTTCCTGGTCATCTCTTAGAAGATATTACTTGTAATTGAAATTTTTCTTTTTGTCTTAAGTATTGACCTTATGGAATTTAGAAAAAAATATATTGGTACCCAGCTGTGTTCAAGACACTGTATTAGAGGCCTCGTGAGTAGTATAGAGGCTAATAGAGACCCTGAACATCTCACGTGCTATTGGTAGAAATCAGTACTTGGGCGACTAGTCCTCACATTTCATATGTCAAGTATGTAGTTAGTTATATTGTAATACTCTGTCGTCCAGGACAGAATGTGAAATCCTGAAGGAAAGGGACTGTATATTATTCATTTTTTTTAAAGTATAACTTTCAGAGAAAAAATCATGGAGGACTGCAGTTTAAGTGATTTCAAAGTAATGTTAGTTGATTGGAGTTGGTGGAGATGGAAAATTCTAGAAATTTTACAATTATTGAGGGACAATGTGATTATACTTACTTTTCATGTTGAGGAAAATTGAAATACGCTGTTTTGTATTAGTACCTTTATATAGCTAGAAGTATTTTATTTAGAAAAATATAATGCCTTATTTCATTTTATAATGCCTCATTTTAAATTGCTTTTTTCTTAAACAATCATATTTGGTACACATAGGTTAACATATTTTTCTAAGATGTCTCAGAGAGCTGAACTGTACAGTATCCAATAACATTTCCCTCCATTTTTTGAGAAGAAATAAACACTTTGAACAGATGGGATAATCAGCTTTTATCGTAAAAGCCAGGATATTATCTTTTCTCACTCTACAGAGTAATGAACAGACAGCTAAAGCATCCATTTTCAGCAAAGGAGTTGGACAATAAAAATTGTTTTTTCCTTTTTTCTGTTTTATGATGGAGAAATGCATTCTCAGAAATTAATACTTGGTTTTAATTGCATCCCTCGGAAAGCTCTGTCTGATAAGGTGGAATATTGAACTGTGAAAGTGAAGACAAGAGGATTCATTCAAGAAAAAAATCTTTTCTCTTAATTTCCACTGATTTATAACCTACATACAATACAGCACATGAATCTTAAATGTACAGCTTAGTGAAAATGAGGGGTGAATACACCTGTATAACCCCTACTAATAGGAAGATACAGAATAATATCATCAGCTCAAAGAGCTCCTTTGTTGTGCTTCCTAATTAATACCTCCCAGAGGTAACCACTATGAAGCATTTTTTTTTTTTTTTACTATAAATTAGTGTTATCAGTTTCTTGAGTTATATATAAATGGAATAATAGATTATGTTCTCTTGATTTTTTTAATCCATATTATCTGTAGGATTGATTGATCCATGTGTTAGGCAACATTGTTCATCCTTTGTGGCTATAGAGCAGTCAATTTTATAAATATAGTGTAATTTATTAACTGATTCTATTATTGATGGACATTGCCTTATTGCTAGCTTTTGGCTTTTATGAATAAAACAGCTATTATGATTCTGGTATGTGTCCTTTGGTGCATATACCTACTCATCCCCTTGGCTATATCCCTGGAGTGCAATGTTGGTCAAAAGCTCTGTATTTGTTCAGCTTTAGCCCCACAGTCTTTCAAGATGATTGAACCAGTCTACACCTGGACCAGTCACGTATGAACTGCACTTCCTCTATATCTTCGTCAACACTTTGTATTGTTTTTTGTAACTTTAGCCATTTTTTTCCTAAAAGCTATCTTGTTTTACCTTTCATGTTAGTCTACAATCCACCTGGAATTATTGTTATGTTTTGCATACAGTGTGAGGAAGGAGTCAAGGCTCATTTTTGTCCACAGGCATTTTCAATTTATCAAGCACCATTTATTGAAAAGAACGAATTCATTGTTCTCCCTTCTTACTGAGATGGCATCTTTGTCATAAACTAGGTGGCGATGCATGTGGTGGGTTCTTCACTCCTTGTTCTGTTTTTTAAGTTACTACCATAAAGCTGTTTCTAACACCATTTAATTTACTGTAGGGATGCCCTCATTTTCCCATGGTATTGCTCAATTTCATTTTTCTTCTTAATGTCTTATGAAGAGTTTCTAGAAACAACTTTTGGCATAGTTGGTGTTTTCCATTATATATCTTGCTTCAACTCAATTGTTTTCATACCATTTTTGTTCATTTCTTTCATCTGTTATTTTTGAATTTAGTTTGCTATTCATTTTCCAAGTACTTTTTTTTTTTTTTTTTTTGCGGTACGTGGGCCTCTCACTGTTGTGGCCTCTCCCGTTGCGGAACACAGGCTCCGAGGCCATGGCTCACGGGCCCAGCCGCTCTGCGGCACGTGGGATGCTCCCAGACTGGGACACGAACCCGTGTCCCCTGCATCGGCAGGCAGACTCTCAACCACTGCGCTACCAGGGAAGCCCTCCAAGTACTTTTGAAATCTGTTTGAAGTTTCATTTTGAAGTAAGTTGAGTTGCAAAACATTTGCAGAACTGTGACAAAGAGATCCGATAAACCCATCACCCAGCTTCGCTAAATGTGGACATCTTATGGAACAGTAGTACAATCATAAAATCATGAAATTAATATTAGCTATAAAAATTGGTACCATTTATAAACCTAGTTTATAAACCTAGTTCCTAGTTCAGTATCAAATCCAGGATGGCACATTGTATTTAGTTGTCATGTCTTTTTTTTTCAATGCAGAAAAATGCTATTTATTTATTTTAACATCTTTATTGTAGTATAATTGCTTTACAATGTTGTGTTACTTCCTGCTGTATAGTAAAGTGAATCAGCTATATGTATACATATATCCCCATATCCCCTCCCTATTGTGTCTCCCTCCCACCCTCCCTATCCCACCTCTCTAGGTGGTCACAAAGCACCGAGCTGATCTCCCTGTGCTATGCGGCTGCTTCCCACTATCTATCTGTTTTACATTGGGTAATGTATATATGTCAGTGCTACTCTCTCAACTTCGTCCCGGCTTTCCCCTCCCCTCCCCGTGTCCTCAAGTCCATTCTCTGTGTCTGTGTCTTTGTCTTTATCCCTGTCCTGCCCCTAGGTTCTTCAGAACCACTTTTTCTCTCTTTTTAGATTCCATATATATATGTGTTAGCATATGGTATTTGTTTTTCTCTTTCTGACTTCACTCTGTGCGACAGACTCTAGGTCCATCCACCTCACTGTAAATAACTCAATTGTGTTTCTTCTTATGGCTGAGTAATATTCCATTGCATATATGTGCCACATCTTCTTTATCCATTCATCTGTCAATGGACACTTAGGTTGCTTCCATGACCTGGCTATCGTAAATAGTGCTGCAATGAACATTGTGGTACATGACTCATTTTGAATTACGGTTTTCTCAGGGTATATGCCCAGTAGTGGGATTGCTGGCTCATATGGCAGTTCTATTTTTAGTTTTTTTAAGGAACCTCCATACTGTTCTCCATAGTGGCTGTATCAATTCCCACCAGCCGTGCAAGAGGGTTCCCTTTTCTCCACACCCTCTCCAGCACTTTTTGTTTGTTTTTTGGGGTTTTTTAATGTTTATTTTTTATTTATTTCTCTTATTAGTCATCCATTTTATACACATCAATACATGTCAATCCCAATCTCCCAATTCATCACACCACAATCCAGCATTTATTGTTTGTAGATTTTTTGATGATGGCCATTCTGACTGGTGTGAGGTGATACCTCTTTGTAGTTTTCATTTGCATTTCTCTAATGGTTAGTGATGTTGAGCATCCTTTCATGTGTTTGTTGGCAATCTGTATATCTTCTTTGGATAAATGTCTATTTAGGTCTTCTGTCCATTTTTGGATTGGGTTGTTTGTTTTTTTGATATTGAGCTGCCTGAGCTGCTTGTATAGTTTGGAGATTAATCCTTTGTCAGTTGCTTTGTTTGCAAATATTTTCTCCCATTCTGAGGGTTGTCTTTTCGTCTTGTTTATGGTTTCCTTTGCTGTGCAGAAGCTTTTAAGTTTCATTAGGTCCCATTTGTTTATTTTTGTTTTATTTCCATTTCTCTAGGATGTGGGTCAAAAAGGATCTTGCTGTGATTTATGTCATAGAGTGTTCTGCCTATGTTTTCCTCTAAGAGTTTTATAGTGTCTGGCCTTAGGTCTTTAATCCATTGTCCTGTCTCTATTCTCCTTTCACTTGAGGAACATGGTTAGACTTTGTCTGTCTTCATGACCTTGACATTTTTGAAGAGTGCTGGCCAATTTGGGGAATGTCCCTCAATTTGGATTTGTCTGATGTTTCTTCATGATTAAATTCAGATTATTCATTCTTGGCAAGAATACCCCAGAAGCAGTGATGTCACCTCAGTGAGTCATATAAGAAGGTAAACGATGTTGACACACCTCATTTCTGGTGGTGTTAAGTGTGATCACTTGATTGAAGGGGAGTCTGTCAGTTTTCTCCACTTTAAATTTATGGGGTTTTTTCCTTTGTAGTTAATAAGTATTTTCTGGGAAGACAGTCTGAGAATACACAAGTATCCTGTTTTCTCATACACCTCTGCCCACTAATTTTATCCTCCATCTCTGATTCATGCCTCTGCAACAATTATTATGGTGCTGGTTGTGAGATGGTGATTTTCCCTTTGCCTCATTCCTTCTGTATTTATTAATTTGATTTCTACTCTAAGGATGAGCTATCTCATCCTTATTTATTCATTCAGCCACTTATCTGTAGTATGAACCCAAGCATATTTGTTTTATTCCATGAGATAAA
Organism: Lipotes vexillifer; assembly: GCF_000442215.2. Taxonomy (NCBI): domain Eukaryota; kingdom Metazoa; phylum Chordata; class Mammalia; order Artiodactyla; family Lipotidae; genus Lipotes; species Lipotes vexillifer. The sequence continues at coordinate 301,410 of NW_006774406.1, read as the reverse complement.
ATTCATTATTATTTTCTGGTCATCGGGAGCACCTTCAGCCTGGCTCCTCAGTCCTTTTGACTTGCCATCAAAGTTTGAGCACTTGCTTGCTTTCTGGCCCCAAAAGATGGGGCTCATCTTGCCTCATGCCCTCACCATGCTCATCTCTGCCTTGTTCCTGAGATCAACCATTCCTCCCAGGATTTTGCGTTCCTTTTATTGAAGAAGAGTATTTGGAAACCAAGTTCTGGGTGCTAGGTGTGTTCATTGAACTTTTACAGTTGCTTCTAGGTTCTCTCTCATCTGACAGAGCTAGGACATAGGTGTATATATATAAACACACACACATCTATATCTATTTGTGTATATACACACACAGACATATGATCATGAGTTTATATCGATGCATCTGATTCCAGTCCATCATCACAGGGTTCATTCAAGTCGACTTCCTTCTATTTCTAGTAACTTTTTAGCGCTGAGAAACCTCACTCTCATTATCATCAATGTATTTAAATTATTTACTCAATCTGGAAAATGCACATAAAGTAGTTTCACAATTGCAATTTTATACCTCTGTAAAATAATCTTTAACTACAGTACAACATGTGTACAGTTCTTTTTGTCTTGAGCCTTGAAGTATGCAGTCACAACACTGTTTCTGAAGGTTACTTAGCTTAGCTCTGTTCTTTCCCATCCTCTTCAGTGTGGGTTATGTTATTTATTTATAATGCAATGTCTATGGAAAGTGTTAATTTCTGAGTATTAATTTCATACTCTGTTGCCTTAAAAAAAAAAACTCTTCTGTTGTTTGAGGTACTGTTTTTATTGATTCTTTAGAATTTTCCATTTTCCACTTTAGCATCCGCAAGTAGGAATAGTTTTACCTCTTACTTATTCTTTAATTGATTTTTTTCTTCTGACTGCATTTGCTAATAAAGTGAATAACAATGGAGATACTGGACCCCCTCCCCCTGTTCCTGATCTGAGTAGAAGTGCTTCTAGGATTTTCCCATTAAGTAAGATATTGGTTTTAGGATTGAGGAGTATAAATATTTTTCATGTTAAGAAAGTGTCCTTTCTTTTGTTTTCTTGAGGGTTTTTATGATGAGTGAATGTTGAAATTTTTTTAGGCTTTTCAGCATGTATGGTAATATATATGGTTTATGATATTAATAGATTTTCTAATATGAACCAACCTTGCATTTCTGGAATAAGTCCTACTTGATTGTGTGTGATGTTGTATTCTGTCTGCTAAAATTTCTTCAGTACTTTTGTGTTGATATTTATAGACAGCTATGGTCTGTAATTTCTTTTTGTGAACAAAGTTTTTTAGGTTTAGGTATCAACATTATACTGGCTTAAGAAGAAACAGGTTTTTCTATCACTTGCAATTTATAGTGTGTTGGAACTAAGGGACAGGACCCCATAATCAAACCCATGGGTACTTCTATTGTAAATTGTAAGAATATTCATATTAAGCGTCATAAATAATGATGATAAGTGGCCTCACATCAGTTCAGGTCAGATCAGGTTTTCCTGACAAATAAGACACAAGAAAATCTTAACTTCAAGAGATTTTTTTTTGGAGTTTGATATTGTCAGTAAGGGGTTTATTTATTATTCCATAATAATAAAAATATTAAAATTTTTATATAAAATGTATATTGCATTATTTAATAAGAAAATTGTTTACAAACTATTAAAACCTTGACCGGTTTATGCTATCTTAGGAAAATAAACAAGATTTAGTATTGTGTTATATATCTAGAAAAAAGCCAACCATAGGAAAATAGTCTAGAAGAAAATGCACCATATTATTAGCAATGACTGTGATGTGGTGGTTTAAATATTTTTATAAATATTTTATAAACATTTTGTATTTTAAATATTTTTATTTTATACTCTGCAGATTTTTAATGAAGATAGTAATTTTACACTGAAAATAATTTTTTTGTCAAATCGACTTCAGTACATAGTCTTCACTGTTCTGTAAGTTTGACTGTAAGCAATTTGAAAAAGTTGCCTTTTGTTATCTTTTCATGGTGGTAAATTCCACTCTAAATCAGGTCCTTCATGATAGAGAGGGAGAGAAATTTCTTTGAATATTGTTTTAATGTGTTTGTTTCATGTGCTGAATTTTACTGGCTAATTTCATTCTCTGTCTCCTAAATCATTATAAATAAACTTGGGATGAGTTTATAAAAAACAGTTTTATATTAAACCAATAGAGTTTAATCTGGCGTATTGTCTGCTTTGCTGTGGAGAGCATCAAGGTATGACAAATAATCCCTCAAATATGAAAGAGTTCAGATGCACCAAGAACTTTGAAGAGCAGACCTCTTTTAAGTGCTAACGCTACTTTCTTGTAGTCTAACTTTAGCAAACTGCTAATTCCTGAATCTCAGTCTCCTTATTTATAAAACAGAAGGAATAACACCTCATCTGAGGGTGAAGCGAGGTCATTTCTATAAAGCACCAACCCAGTGCTTTATATTGTGTGCTCACTAAATGGACATCCTATCGTCCTAAGTTTTAACCAAGAACAGCAAAGAAAGAGGGAAAGCATAAACTACCTACTCTTCATCAAGCACTGTTAAAAGCACTTTATTTGTATTAATTTCATTATTCTTCTCATAGCCCTCTGTGGAGGGCACACATAGCTTCCCAAAGAAGCAGGGTAGGTGGCTGGGCTGTGATGTCAAGTCTGTTCATCTGACCCAGAGCCCACACTCTTGATGACTAGGCAAGCCTGCCTCTGAACTATTAGTGTAAAAATGAGAGTAAGGCTGATATTCATGTGGTTTAGTATGTATAAGTAATACTGGAAAAGTAACTCCGAAGCTCAGTTAACAGATTGGTATTTCTTTTTTGTCCCCTTCTGTGTTTCAGCACACAGTGAATGGTGCTTTTGAGCGCCTTCTGTGATTACCATTCACACCTTTTCCGGGGACACTTTCTTAAAAGAACCAGCAAGCATCCAGTTTACTGAGATATAATCCCAGATTCATGGAGTTGTTGCAGAACAGATACCTCTTGTCTCACTAAGACTGGGTAAGAGTTTAAAAATTCATTCACTGCTATGGATGATGTTGGGTGTGATGACCTCTTCTGAAATATTTCTGCTTTGATATAAATCGGAAAGTTTCAATAACTAGACACGTGGTGGGGGGAAAAAGGCATTGGTATTTGATTGATGCATTTATTATTATATAAACGTGCTGATGTACTTGAAGATATTTTTATTACTTAATGTGAAGTATAATGTGTTAACATTGCAAGGGGAATTCCATGACAAGCATTCTTTTAAAATATAACTGCAGTACGGTTTTATGAAACCTGTAATTGCTACAATCTGTGTTGTTTCTACTGCTGTAAAATCGATAACTAAATTGGAGAGGCTATCTCCTTGAAATTGGTTATGATGAAAATGTACCTATTATGATTATCATTATGCAAATCCTGCCCTGTGAGCTTTCCTTACTTGTACTTTTAGTGCGTATAATTTTACTTCTGCGTACCTTTTCCTCAACGTTAAAATTTTCTGTTCCAATATACTAAATTGCCAGTCAGTCCATTTGGGGTTAATCATTGAAACAGAATTTCTCAAGAGTAATTCTGCATCTCAGGTACCTGAGATTCAATGTGGGTCAGTACCTCTGAGACTGAAATAGAAAGATATTTACATGAACTAGACCTCTTGGAATGCATGAAGGGATATCAAGAAAGTTTCCTAGTGAACAAAGCCTGGGAAATGGAAATTAGTTAGCCTGAAGGTGTGAAAATGCCCCTGGTGATAGCACGGTGGCTGAGAACATGGGATTTGGGGAACAGATCAGTTTCTCTGATTTGAATCCTGGTTCTGCCACCTTTTGGCAACCACTCCTATGGTAGCTGTGAAAATTAAACAAACTAAATTACAAATTAGCACACAGTAAGTGTTCAAAAATGGGTATGATTATGTTAGGTGATAGTGCAAATATTTGTAAGGACTTCTTTTACAGTTTTACCAATTCTTGATCTTAATACCATTTTCTCCATGAGGACTTAAATTTCTCATCTGTAAACCCTCCTACTATGTTGAATTTTCCTTAATCTCGCCTAGCCAGCACAGTTAGGAAGACATTACTACATTTTTCAAGACGAGATTGTTGGCTTCCAAATCTGGCATATGTTATATTTCTCAAGATCATTGGTATTTTAAATTTTATGACATTAAATCTGCCACTTTCTAGCATCCTAATATAGGGTAAATTATCTAACTTTTCTAAATAGTCTCATCTTTGAAATGGGAACAGGAGACTATCTATGAGAGTCTTTGTGCAGAATAAATAATGTAAGATACAGTGCATGACACAGAAGTACTCGTTACATATGGCTACTATGACTCTTTTACTACCATTATTGTAATTATTCTTCTTAAACTCATTTACTAATGATGTGATCGCGGATGTTGTCAGTCTTGAATTTGTGGAACTCGAAGCAGGAAATTCTACAGTTTCTTCATTTTTATAAATTATTATATATGAAAAATCTTACACCACTTTTAAACTTTTGAAAACATTATTCACCATCATCATTTTGTACCCTCCAAATACAGTATATTTCATTTAAACACAAATCTCATTTCGTGATGCTACTAAATTATCTCTAAGAACAACTGCATTTAAAACTCCCCAAACTTGTTTCTTTCTAGAGGGAATTATAAAACTTCCATTTTACATTTTTCACATTTTGATGATTCTTAACATCAGCGTTTGGCTGTTTCACCCTTAACTTTAGACTGCCGACACAACCTCCTAAGTCTGTAAAAATTGTCAAATAAATACTAGGTAATCAGGATACTCTCTACTACTTACTCCATCCAGCCATTCTAACTTTGTCCTCTGTCTTATCTCCATGGTTCTGAATGCTTAGAACTTGATTCCATAATCCAGCCTTAATGTCCAGCTCTGACCCAGATTATATTTGCCCCCCCGTGCAGTACTGGGTTTGAAATAACCAGTGAATTTTAGGAAACTGAAAAATGTGGCTCCTTCTTTCATATTAAGATCTGATATTGACCATGCAAAGCTACGTACCAGGGTTCCTGATAATGTTCTTATGAACTGTTGTAAACAATAAAATAAAAAAAAAATTTTTCAGTTTTTCTCCATTTTAGTTATTTTTCTGGTTTATTTCCAAAATGTTTTTAAGTAAGTTGTGTGAGCAAGTTGGAATAAGAACATATCAAACGTTTCAATATGTAGCTAAAGACTTACGGCATATGTAGGATTAACCAATAAAGTAAATTTTCAGTAGAGCTAATTTATTTTTTTATGTAATCTGGGCCCAAACCAGATTTTTGACAATAACAGTGTCATTATTTCACTAAAGCTTTTACAAGTAGGTAGATCATAAGATCTTTCAGAGTGGGCAGCAAGGTAACATTAGACCATTTGAATACATTTTATAACTTTTATTTGCCACTTAAAGTATCTGGATAAACAAAAGCACTTATGCAATTATATATAAAAGTTCGAAACTGTTTTTATTGAAAAGATAGCAAAATTTTAAAACCACTTAGTCTTAGTGGTATAAGATATTTCCTTCCTAATTTTTAAAATAGAAGATCTTTCAGAGCATTTGTTCAAAAATTTAGCGTTATTTTCTACTTATATCTTTGAACATAATTCTTATAGTTCAAAACCAAGAAATTTAAAGAATTCTCATTACCTGCCATTAAATTCCAAACATCATCAAGTGCAGGGTATTTGTTTTAGGTGATCTCAGTGTTACTGGTAAGGCTCAGTGTTTCTAGAAAGACTCCACTGCCAAATTAGGTGATCAGAGAAGACTGTCACTTTTGGAGTGTTGTTCATTCCCAGGTGTTTAGTCTTGCCTTTCATTTTATCATGTTTTCCACTTCGCTATTCTATCGAAGACTTTTTGAGGAAAAAAACATCCTCCCTCTACAGTAATTTCTCTTGCGTTTGATGTCTCACAGAAGTAAGCAATGTGAAATACATCATTGCCACTTCCTTAAAGTTTCTGGATAATCTGTCCTATTTCTCATATAGTTTCTGAGGGCTGTTTCACTTGTTTCCCGGGAAGGGCAGGTGTGGAAGTAGGAGATTTTTGTAGAATGGGGAAGGTGTAAGGAGAAACTTAGGATGTCTGAGTACATAATCCTAGTGCGTCGCAGGACAGTTCCTGAGAAAAAAAATCCTATTCTCCAATGTTCTGAAGGAAATGAAACATTTGGTATTGATATTGGTGGTTAACGAAAATTTAAGGCCAACTTTAATTGATATGATCTCTCATTAAGTCAATACTTAGTCATATTTATATTGTTTACCACAGTATTCACTGATAACCCAGATGTCTCATTTCATTAATTTAAATTGGGTTGGGAAATCTGCAGAGTCAAAAAGCACTTAATACTTAAGTTTTTTTTTTCCCAAAGGGTATAATGTATTATTAGTACTTAGTCTAAGTTCGTATTTATTTTTATTTCTACTTTATAAGAAAACTGGTACTTTCCCCCTTATGCACATTTGCCTTATTGATTTTACTTATATATCCTCATTCTGAAAGTATATGGATAATAGCAGTAATTCATAATTCTTGGTGTGAATTGTAAGGAAAGAGCATAGAGTTTCATACCGATCTAGAATTATCGATAAACAGATTATATTTATGAAACATTTAAGTTCACCTTAGTTCTTAAATGGTATCAAAACTCCAGTTGTTTTCACATTATAGGGATTTTTCTAAATGAGTCATTTCATATGTGATTTCTTATTCAGGTTCAGTTCTATAATATGATTTTAAGACGGTAGTGATCTCGTGAATTTTCCTTTTATATTGTTTGTAAAAGTCAGTTTTATCTAGGAATGGCAAAACGTTTATTTCTTGGCAAATTTGCTGAAAGAGGTCTACTCAGGAGTATTGAAAAGTTGACTGTATAATTAAGAAGTCAGGATGGTTGTCAGGCAAAGAATAAAGTGGGTCCACAGATACCTTCCAGCTTTTTATATTTGCCCTGAAACTAAATCTGTGTGAGGGAAAGACCACTGGACATGAAGTCAGAAGACCAGGTTGCTTACTGTGATTTTAGGCCACTCACTTTCTTGGCCTCCTAAGATTTAGTTTATTTTTTTCTTAACAAACACACACACTTCTTTGGGTGATTGGGGAATTAAATGAGCTAATATTTGTGAAAGTGTTTTTGAACTTTAAGGTTCTATAAAAATGGTGCCTGTGAATGTTGCAGTTACTAGTGGTGTAATATGAAAATTTTATTATAAATAGTTTAAAGAGTCTACATGTGAAATTCTGTTAAATCTTTTAATTTAAAGAATTTCGAAAGGTAAGTATTTTCAATGGGTTTGACATCGCACTTACTGTTACATGTCTCCTTTCATTTAGCACGTGATGATTTCTGTTTCTTTCATTGATTGAACATGTACATTCAGAGTAAATGGTAAATATTGACGTTTAATATTTTATTTTTGTTACATATTAAACCCTTGTTGGATTATTCAGAAGATTCGGAGCTCCCTGTCATTGGTGTCAGAGAAATGTTAAGCAAGGAATAGTAAAGAATGTGTAAATTTAGCAGATCTGATGAAGTAAATTAAATTTATTTATGTTCCATGATACAAATTGGGAACTGGAGTGAAATAGAGGTCCTTTTCTGATCATATTATATGTGATCAGGAAAGACAGGTAATTTATAAGAAGCATAAGTTTGCCTATGAACTATGTGTCTAGATACCAAGTAGATAGTTCTTCCGGTGTAGATGAAAACTTGGTCCTGACTTACTAAGGTAGATGACATAGGAATTCATGGGGGTGGAGTCAAAACACAGTTTTGTCCAAGTCCGATGTCAGGACTCAGCACGTAGCTATACCTTCTTCATATATATTATAAAAGAAATCATTGATCTGCAGTGTGATACATATGGCTGATTCACTTCGTTGTACAGCAGAAACTAACACAACATTGTAAAGCAACTATACCCCAATTAAAAAAAAAAAAGACTTTTGTCCCCATCAGTTGCACACAGAGTCTCAGTGCTATATAAACTGTGAAAGTGCTTATAGTCAGTTGTTTTAAAGGAAATTTTAAAAACATGAGCAAGAAAGATATTTTTGAAGCTCTTCTACTAATTTTAGACCATTTACATCTAATAAATGACCCTTTATGTCCTGATAGGTACCTTCGTGACCTGTAGAATGATTCATAGCTGACTGCATAGGGGAAACGGTTTATTTGCATAGTCTTATTCTAAGAAATAAGTAGCTCCCTGCTGTAGGTTCATTTAACATTTTATTTATTCAACTTCTGTCCTACTTATCATCTTGTCCTGCAAAGAATGCACACTTGACAGTTGACCTTTCATCCTGAGCTCCTAGAGAGAACGGTCTGTGATCTATTCATCGTGCTATTCTTCCTCCCAGCCAGAGTTCCTGCAAATAATAGGCACTCAATAAATATTTAGGAAATGAAAGCTCGATAAAAATTATCAAGTATACACCCGGGGTCCTATAACAAGTCGCTGTTGTAATTGATTGTGAAAGTCTTATTTTTTTATTTCATGTACTAACACATTCTGTGACTCATTTATTTATTCAAGAAGCATTTATTAGATATGCACTGTGTGCCCAGCCCTTCTCTGGATACCAAGGATGCATCAATAAGCAAAATAGATGAAAAGCCTGACCCTCAAATGTTAATATAGAAATCAATCTGATATAAGAGTGGATGTTATTCTTTGAATTAGCCATTGACCTGACCCCTTACATGATCAAAGAGATTAGATGTCATAGGATCATTTTGTTATAAGGAACAGAATCCCTTTCTAGCTAGCTTAGGTAGAGGGGATTTACTGGGGTGCCACACGAATATTTTATGTAGGTTTGCTGTATGAGTTCAGCCTGGCCTACAGGCAGCCGTTACTTTCTTGAGCTGACAGTCTTTGTGGGTCTCACGGCCTCTCCTCTTTCGTTCGTTCTTTAAATCTACTTCATTGTCGTCTTTCTACCTTCAGACCTGCTCCTTCCACACTTGCCCATGGCCAGCGCACTGGCCCCCAAAGTGTACTTTACACAGACTTTCCAGAGCAGCTGTCCAGAGCTGAGTCCATCTCTGTGGACCAGATTCCATTTCTGGAGTGGATCTGATTGGTCCACCTTGATCAGTTATTCATTTAAACCCAATAAGCAGTAGTTAGAAGAATGGGGTTACCTGGTGCGTATATAAGCTCCCTCTATGCCAGTGGGCAGCCAAAGGACCCAAGAATGGGATGTGCGGACAAGCTGGCTTCTGTATAGTAATAGGTGAGTCACATTGTGTTAATAGAGTTTATAGGTGGATTGGCATTTATGGTTTATTTTGGTGCTGCTTATGTGATAAATAGAAAGCATATATTCTGATACATCAATTTGTGCCCAAAGTAGCAGTGGAAACCAACCAATAGTCTTATATTTCTACATTATAAAAAAGTCACAAATGATTCATAGCGTATATTTAATATGCATACATTAAATGCCTGAATATGATAAATTATTGGTAGGATTTTTAATTTAAAAGTTCAGTGGAGTTCACACTTTTTCTAACGCCATAGCATTTCAGTTCTGTGATGTTGCTGTTTGTCTCCTTTCAAATACGTCTTGCACCAGAAATCTAGTATATTTGGTTCTTGATGACTTCAAGCAGGATATGGGTCATTTTTACATTTCTTACATTCTCAGGTTTAGTGTGTAAGCTTTGATGTCCAGACCAGGAGTTGGCCACATTCCTTAGCAAAAGGACCTTATTTCTTCCAGACACTGCCTCCTTACCTTTCCTTCCTTTACCAGAGCCATGCCAAACTCTAGGACGTCCCATTTCAGTCCCAATCATCTGAATTTTCAACTAACATATAAACCCATGAATCCAAGTCCAACTAAAACAAGCTTAAATGACCGTTGAATGAGGCTGCTTGGCTTTTTGAACTACTGAATTATGTATTCAGTAGTATTTATTACTTTTATTGTGCAGAGCTTTGAGTTCAGTGCTGGGGACCTAGCAGTGATCCTTGTTCTTTTTCTCCGCAGTGGATGGTGTTGTGGGCAGTAGGGCAGGATAAAAAGCAACTTTCTTATTTGATACATTTTTGCCATTCAGTTCTATGTCCCTGCTTGTTCTTCAGATGACTCTAAAGCCCATCATGTAAGAATTATGCTTCTACTCTGGACATTCTCACCCATAAGAAATTTGCCCCTACTTGGATAATTGTTTATTGCCCAATCAACTGTTTTTTTTTTTTTCCTTGCGTTATGCGGGCCTCTCACTGTTGTGGCCTCTCCCATTTGCGGAGCACAGGCTCCGGACGCGCAGGCTCAGTGGCCACGGCTCACGGGCCCAGCCGCTCCGCGGCATGTGGGATCTTCCCGAAACGGGGCACGAACCCGCGTCCCCTGCATCGGCAGGCGGACTCTCAAGCACTGCGCCACCAGGGAAGCCCCAATCAACTGTTTTTTGAGGAATTAACTGTTTACTGCATTATTGTATCATCCTGTAGCCATTTGGTCTACAAGGCATAAAGAGGTTCTTGAACCAATTTGTTTTCAATAGCATTAGAGTCTTCATACATCTGTTGCATTAAATAATATACTAATTTGCGCTCAGTTTTAATACTTGTTCAAAGTCAAATGTAAACACTATTGAACTTTTAAAGTTCCTCATGGGGCTTTCTTCACTGATTTTTCCCGAAGATTTGGAGTACCGCTAGTATTCCAAATACTACTGCTACTGCCATATTTCCTATAACTTAGATAAAGTCAAAACTCAAAGGAATATATTGCTTCTATTTAAAAGTCTGAATTTTTATCTTAAGAATGCTAAGACAGAGGTGGGCCTGAAAGTGAGAAATGGTATTAGTGACTGTAGTTTTAAACTCTTCCCACCCTCCCTAAGGAAACAGAAAACTTCTGCTCTGTCCTGCATCTAATATTCCTACAGAACTGACCCCTCTATTGAACACGGTTTGAAGCTCACCTGTTTGACTTGAGGCTGTGAAGACACATCTCTAAACTCAGGCTGGGACCTTTTTTTTTTTTTTTTTTTTTTTCTTTAACAAACTCTTGCAAACTGAGGTCAAGAAACTTTCAGTCATCATTAGGGCTGATGGACTCATATGCTACATACAGTAACAGGGAGATGCTTCTGCAACAAGCAAATTAAGCCGGGAAATCCTTGGTATTTCTCAGGTTTCATGTTATCCAATCAAGAACTTGTTATCCCATTTCCTTCCTTCCTTCCTTCATTTCTTTCTTTCTTTTCTTTCTTTTTCCTTTCTTTCTTCTTCCTTCCTTCCTTCCTTTCTTTCTTTTCTTTCTTTCTTTTCTTTCTTTCTTTCCTTTCTTTCCTTCCTCCCTCCCTCCCTCCCTCCCTTCCTTCTTTCCTTATTTATTTTTGGCTGCGCACGGGCTTTCTCTAGTTGCAGTGAGTGGGGCTACCCTTCGTGGCAGTGCACGGGTTTCTCATTGGCAGTGGCTTCTCTTGTTGCAGAGCACGGGCTCTAGGCGCGTGCGCTCAGTAGTTGTGGCACACGGGCTTAGTTGCTCTGCGGCATATGGGATCTTCCTGGACCAGGGCTTGAACCCGTGTCCCCTGCATTGGCAGGTGGATTCTTAACCACTGTGCCACCAGGGAAGTCCTACCCCATTTCTTTGGATCATCTTGTATACAAATGGCATTAAACATAAAATGTCAATTGATACTTAAATTGTCACAGGGGCTGAGATATGAAATGAACTGAAGTGGGGAGCTTTCACCCATCTATTCATTCAGTTAAGTGTTCAGTTGGAAGTGCATTTTGAGAGCCTTTCTTAGGTGAGTGGAACTGATGTGGGGATTCAAAGGAAATGCTTGTTGTTGTTTTAATCTGAGGATATGGTCAGTTACAAATATGACCACACATTTCTCGCTCTTGGGATTGATGGTGAGGTTACAGATGTTCCCATCTAAAAGTAGTTTGCTTTGGTCAGTGGGACATTAGCAAAAGTGATGCAAACAGTCTTGAAAAGTGCTTGCATGGTGCAGCTTGCCCTCTTGATGCTTTTTGTACCTGGTGTCCGTGGGAAGCAGCACAGGGCAGCTTGTTAGATGATTAGAAGCACAAGCTCCCAGACCCCTGAGTGAGGATCCCAGACCCCTGAGTGAGGACGTGTAGGCCCAGCAGGCCCAGCTGACACTCAAACTGATCTCAGATGCGTGAACTGACCTAGCTGAGATCAATTGAATCTGACCCAGAACGGAATTTTGAGCTAAATAAATGGTGGGTGTATTCACCCATTGGATTTATTAAACAGCAAGGGTTAACTGACCCAGGATGGAAAGTAATACACCTTTAAAACAGTTGCACTGGAAGGCGGGGGTAACATACAACTAAATATTCTCAAGCTTAGATTACCAGAATTTGCAGGCAGAGAAACTTTTATAAAGATGGCAGAAGTTGGGGAAGAACAGTTTAGTTTTAAGGTCAACTTTAAAATCTAAGTAGGCTTTGGGTAAATATAAGTAAGCAGAAAGGACAGTATAAATGAGGAGACACAGCTGAGAGGACAGAAGGAAACATGGGACTTGAATGTAAAAATCTTACTTTGCAGTCAACTTGATGGAATATATCCAATGACGTCATACCTCTATGAAAGTACTAGCTTTACCTCAAACCCAGGCCATTTGAGGCGACAGCCCCAGAAACCAATCTGAAATATTCTGATGTTTCTGTCCCTTATATTCGTCCGTTATGCCTCTAGCTTTAAGTTCAGGTCAGAAGAGTTGAATTGGGTTGAGAAATTTGGATGAGGCCTAAAAAATGTGCTTTTGGAAAAGGAAGTGCTTCTTTTTACTAAATTAATCTCTCCAGTCACGTAAATAAGTTTTATTTTGCTAACGTTACAAATTAGGAATCAGAAATTTGTTAAAAAGCATTCTATTTACTCTTTTTTAGTTCTTCTATCTCACCGTGCGCAAAATATCGTTCCTCTCCGTTTGAAATGATAAACCCATAATTTTGCTTTTAGATGTATGACAAGATTGTGCCAAATTGAGAGTTGTTATAACTGATTACTAATCATGATGTGTCTAATCAAAATTGTCATAATATATCTTGTTAATGGTACATGTATATGAGCTGAAATTTCAATTAATATGTTTTTATCTCTACTGAATTCACAATGTGCTATATAACACTATTTCTCCTTCAGATCATGGTCAAAGAACCCTTCCTCAAAGAGACCTTATTGATAAATTCAGTCTATTTCAGTTTTACTAGGGGTTTCCTAGAGCTGAGCTCACTTTCTTTATGGGACTTCTTTCAGTCTTTGTTTGCACTTTCACTGAATGAAGTCTGTCATCTTCACTGAATGGTAAGCTCCTTAAGAGCAATGACCAAATGTCTTTAGACTTACGGTTTTGTTCTTGGCATGGAGCTCAGTGGCTGGCATCTAATAGGCACTGAACAAATATTTGTTGAAAGAATGTGTTAATGAAGAGATGGCTCTTTTGCTCTATGAGGTCCCAGTTTCAATGCTAACAATAGAAAGGTGAGGTGAATTTATTCCAGTCAGAGACAACAGCTGAGGTCCTAAATGGTAAAGAGTTTCATAGTCTCAAGAAACAGAAGGAGCAAAAGTGAAACCAAAGCTGGGTGGTCCACAGGGAGAGATGGCTTCAGAGAGGGAGTCAGGGCACCAGTCATATGGGGGTTTCTAGGTCGTGGTAAGAGCGTGGGTTTTGTTTTAATTGCAGTGGGAGAAATTGTAGGATTTAAAACAGGGTAGTGATGTCGTGTATGCTGAGATCACCCTTGCTACTGTGCAGAGAACGGGCAGGAGTGGCAGCTGAGGAGGTAGGTCAGAAGCTCTAAAGTAGTGAGGATTTTGAACTCTTTGTTTCATGCTGAGGGTATGGAGAAAAGTAGGTGAATTTGTGATATTTTCTGAAGAATCATTAGGATGTGCTTGACAGATCAAGAGGAATTGCAATATTTCCCACATTTCTGTCTTCACTGATCGAGCGTCTGGTGTTTCATTCACTGACGTGCAGAAAGCCTGTGGATGGGGTGCAGCTGCATTGGTAGAGGGGTGGAGAAAACACAGTCCTGTGAGTGAAAAGATGGAAATCAGCATACCACGCAGGCACTAATCAAAAGAAAGCTAAGGTGGCTTTATTACTGTCAAACAAGGAGATTTTAGAACGAGAAATGTCAATATTACCAGGGGAATAGGGATATTTCCCAATGATTAAGAGGTCAGTTCATCAAGGGTCCTAAATGTGTCTGCATGTGATAACAGAACCTCACATCACAAGAAGCAAAGTTTAATGGAACCTAAAGGAGAAATAGACAAGTGCACAGCCATAGTTGGATATTTCAACACTCTGCTGTCTGTAACTGTTGAAACAGGTGGAGGAAGTGGGTAAGGTGTAGAAAACCAGAACAAAACTACCATGGTACATGACCTGCTTGAATATTTCACACAGCAGCAGAGAATGTACACCCAGAACATTCACTGGGAGAGATCATATGCTGGGCTATAAAACGAGTCTCAAGAAATTAAAGAGGATTGAAGTCTTGTAAAGGATGGTCTCTGAACGCAAAGGAATTAAACTGGATCTTAGTAAGACTATCTTAAAATTTGGTAAATATTTGGAGATCACACAACACTTATAAATAATCCATATTTCAAAGATGAAATCACAAGGGGAATTAGAAAATATTTTGAACTGACTGAGAATGAAATCATTTCAGATCAAAATGGGTAAGATGCAGCTAAGCAATAATTAGAAGGAATTGTTTCTGTATTAAGTCCTTATATTAGAAGTACCAAATTAATGGGCTAAGCTACTGCCTAATGAGACTATAGAAATATGAGACAATTAAACCCAAAGCGAGCAGAAGCAAGCATAAATCAAGGAGCATAAATCAAGAACTCAGTGAAATAGAAAAACAAACAAACACAAAAAGGCAGGTTTTAAAAAATATTAGTGAAACTGGCAAATCTTTAGCCAGACTGACCAGAAAGCAGAGAATAAACAAGTTAATATTAGGAAAGACAGGTAATAATATAGGACAACTGAGTTTCATTCCAAGGATGAGGTTTATTTGACATTCAAAAGTCAATGTCATTCATCATATTAACAGTTGTAAAAATATAACTCATATGATTATCTTGGTAAATGCAGAAAAATTATTTAACAGAATCCATAACAAAACTTGGAGCAAATAAAAGGGAAATTCTTCAGCCTGATAAAGGACATCAGATTTAACAATTATTTTTCATTGTTAAGTCAGAAACAAGGCAAGGCTGTTTACTCTCACAGTTTATTTAGCGTTTTACTTGAGATCCCTGGCAGTACAATAAAGCAAAAAAAAAAAAAAAAAAAAAAGGCATGTACAATGAAAATGAAGTAAAACTAACGTAATCAGAGATGAAGAGATAGTCTTTTTTTTTTTTTTGCGGTACGCGGGCCTCTCACTTGTTGTGGTGTCACCCGTTGTGGAACACAGGCTCCGGACGCGCAGGCTCAGCGGCCATGGCTCACAGGCCCAGCCACTCCGCGGCATGTGGGATCCTCCCAGACCGGGGCACGAACCCCTGTCCCCTGCATCGGCAGGCGGACTCTCAACCACTGTGCCACCAGGGAAGCCCTGAAGAGATAGTCTTTTAAGAAAAACGTTTTAAAATGTGCCAAGAAAGCTTTAGAACTAATAGATGAGTTCTGTAAGTTTGCAGGACACACACAAAATCAATTGTATTTTTCTATACTAACAACAAACAATTAGAAATTGAAATTTTAAAAATGCAATTTATAGTAGCGTAAGAATGTTAAATATTTAGGAATAAATTTAACACAACATACCCAGGATCTGTAGACTGAAAAGTTCAAATTACAATTGAGAGAAATTGAAAAAACGAAATAAGTGGAGCGACATCCCCTGTTCATAGATTAGAAAACTCAATATTGTTAAACTTTCATTATCTCCAAAGTGTTCTGAAGTTTCAATGTAAGCCTAGTGAAAATCTCATAAAACATCTTAGTAGATTGACCAGTTGATTAACAATGTACATGAAATGGCAAAAAAAAGACTAGCCAAGACAAACTTTTAGTAAAATATAGTTGCAGAACTTGTATTACTTGATTTCATGCCTTACTAGATGCTGCAGGAGTACATTATATACTACAGGGGTACATCGTATACTACAGGGGGACATGATATACTACAGGTGTACATCATGTACTAGAGGGGTACGTCATGTACTACAGGGGTACATCAGTTACTCCAGGGGTACATCAGGTACTATTCCAGGGCTATGTCATGTACTACAGGGGTACGTCATACTACAGCGGTACGTCATATACTACAGGGGTACATCATGTACTACAGGGGTACATTATATACTACAGTAGTCAAGACAATGTGGTGTTCAAGTAAGGATATTTTTATTGATCAATGAAAAAAATAGAAAGTCTGCAAATATGATGAATTGACTTTTGACAAAGGAGCCAAAATAATTCAATACAGAAATGCTAGTTTCTTCAACAAACGATGTTAGAACAATTAGATATCCACACAGGAAAAAAGTAAACCTCAGCCATCACCTCACATCCTACACAGAAATTGATTCAAACTGGATGATAGACCTGTGAACTGCATATAGACCTATAAATCATAAAATGTAGGGTAAAAACAGGAGATTTATCTTTGTGACTTTGAGTGAGGCAAAAAGCACAAGTAATAAAAGGAAAAAAAAATTAATAAATTGGACTCTTAAAAATTAAAATATATTGCTTACAATATATTTGTGAATATATTGTATCACACTACACTACTTAGAAAATTAAAAGACAAGTGACAGACTGGGAGAATATATTTGTAAAACATAGACAAAGATAACCTGATTTTTTTAATGCGTAGGTTATTTGAGTAGATACTTCACCATGGAAGATAAAGAAATAGCAAATAAGCACATGAATAGATGCTCAACATCATTAGTAATCAGTGAAACACAAATGAAAATCACAGTGATACACCC
>NW_006774406.1:219561-284339 GCF_000442215.2 Lipotes vexillifer | reverse complement strand
TGCTAGGATAGCTAAAGTGAAAACAGAATAACAAATGCTGGCAAGGATGCAAGGCAACTAGAAATATCATCCATCACTGGTAGAAATGCATAATGATACAGCTTCTTTGGAAGACATCACTGTATGTGTGCAGTTGATGAATTTTATTGTATGTAAAAATATATGTATCATATAATCGGTAAATTATGAATATTATTATATTTCAGTAAAGTGCATAAGGAAATGTTTATTCTACAGAGACCATAAGCGTAATCCAGTACAATTACAACTTGAGTAATTTCTAAATCTATTACTGGATCACTAGATTGAACCCCAAATTCCAGAATTTAAAAGCTCTTGATGACCTAAAACTTTGAAGAATGAAAAATATTGGCCAAATAGAATTGCTTATAACAACATTGGACTGCATACATGAAGAAAATATTCATGAAGAATTGTTTCATAGTGCACACGTAATGCCTGGTTACGTCCTCATTTTATTACATAATACCTAGAATTGAGGAATGTCATCAGTGGTAAAATATAGAATGTTCTTGCAGTAGTTTCTAAATTACCTTTATTATTTTCAATCATCGATCTGAAGTGGTTTAGTATTTTCCCCAGATGATCTATTGGTCTGCTCTGGCCTTTCTTGGGGTGTTCGAAAGCTGTCTCCAGTGTCTACGTCAATAGACACTGTTTAGGAATTATTAGTGACCTTAGAGGCTGATTTTAAAGAGAGTGTGGTCTGTGGGGTGGAGGCTACTTGAATTTGGAAGTTGCTAGAGGTAAACTCTCAAGTACTAGGCACAGCAGCTCTGCTATTTTCCACCATAATTAAAGGGTCAGTGACAAATCGTCCTCAACCCCAGATTGGAGCTACTGAGTGCTTTGCTCTAGCTGCCTCTCCTTGTCAATGACTGAGTGCTTTCCATGACCATGGCACCTAGTGACTGGTTAAATGTTCATGATTGCCATCATAATACTTATAATTATGTAATATTTTGTATGGCTAACACAGATCGATCCTGTGTAAATTATTTCCACCATTTAATCTTAATATTCACCTCGTGTTTATAAATTTAGAATGAATATAAATGCTGACAGCACTGAAGAATCTAGGTTCTGCATATTGAACATAGCATTTTCCTGTATTTGACTGCATAGTACTCAAACTAAGAGATGAGAAAGATAGTGATGACACTGCTTTTTAAAGCAGTTTTTCTTTTCCGACCAATGACAAAATAAAAAACTTTTTTTTCAATTGTATCTAGTGCTATTTATTCAAAAAGATCTACTTTTCCATCCCGAAATTCTAGAAGTAAGTGTTAGAAAGGTTATTTTAATGTTAGCACCCAGAAATTCTTCATTAAATTTCATCATGCATAAGAGATACAAAGATGGCAATGGTCCTGGGTATGTTTTCATTTCCTTTAAGCAACATCTGAGAATTATAAGTTAGTCTTTTTCAGTCTTACGGGTTTGTTTGTTTGCAGTTGTTACATGCGTGCGTGCGTGCGTGTGTGTGTGTGTGTGTGTGTGTGTGTGTGTGTGTGAGAAATCGTAATTAGGGTTTCCACCTCAGATTTAATGAAAGCTTGGAAAGGGCAACTTTAATCCATTATAAACGAGAGCAAGAATGAATTAAAATCATAACTTTGGATCATGTTGACAGGAGAGACAATGGGGGGACTTCGGCCCATTGAGTCTACAGTCCCCCATTTGAAAGGTTTCCTATTGATTTTGTGTATTTGCCTCCTACTCAGTTTTGCTACTGCTTTGGCTAAGAATGTACCATGGGGGGCTGTGTTGAAGAGAACAAGAGAATTACAGCTCTTTAGACTGTGACAGAATATACCATTTATTGAGCTAAAATTTAAAAAATATATATATTTAATTCAGCAAACCTTTAAAACATACAACCAGTTTAGCTGTTCAGCTTGAATGCATCTAGAAAGAAAAACAGTGTTCATCGAATAGGCATCGTCTTCCGTATTTGGAGTTGTTATGGTCACTTCCCGCAGCCCGCCAGCTAAGATGACGCCAATAGCTGTAAAATCAGGAGGGGGACAAACGGTAGAGATGTGAGCAATTATAAAGTATTTCACTTTGTTTTTCTCATAACCGCCTCCTTTCAATAGCATGCTGTGTTTAGGGGGAAACGCCCCTAGGACCTCCTACTTTGTTTCCATAATATTTTTGAAAGTGATTCTTCTGGAATTTAATTAACACTTGATACTGAAATTCTTACCAGGAAGTGTTGACGGCAAAGGTAAAGTTGAAGGGAGAAGAGAGAGGAGACCAGTGATGGGTCACATTCCCTCTGGGAGTGGGAGGGCTGAGATCTGAGAAAGGTGGATGGAGCGGCCTCAGAATCGAAGAGGAAAAAGGCAAAGATGTAAGTCAAGGAGTGGGAGTTCCTCCAAGTCCTGCCAAGTTCTGTTTCCAAAGTTCAGTTGTTATTTCCTACTCAGAAAATTTCAATATACACAGAACAAATGGAGATTTAAGGTCACAAACGGCCGATCAGTCAGTCTCCTGTCTCATCAACCTTTCCTCATCCTCACATTAATCCTGTCCCTTGAAATGCTGTATCCTCCATGCACCCAAGAAGATTTGAGCCTTTTCAAGAGTTTATTTCCCTACCTTCTGTTCCTGTTGTACCCAGTTGAAATGTTTCCACCTTTCATAATATTCTGTAACTCCCGGCAAGAGTTAATTGCTCTTTTGGAACCTTCCTTCTGGTTTGTTAATGTACCTATAGTAGAGCTTGTTTCATGTACTAGGTTCATCCATTTTGGGCCCCAAACCAGACTATGCACTGCTTTGTCTTTTTGTCTTCATATTCTTAGCATTTGTTGTGTAGCATGATTAGGTACCCACTAAATGTTTTAATTTGAATATATAGAAGAAAATAATTTAAGATGTATGTTTAGCATGTTTAGAAAATCACAAAAAAGCATTAAAGCTATTACTTAAGCATTAAGTAAGATACTGTTACTGTTCTTTGCTGTTTTAAGATGATACATTTATAATTTTTAAAACTTTTATGACAGATGCAAGTATTGGTAAGACAAGCAGAGCTAGGAATTTTGTGCAAAAAAACCCCAAAAGACTCATATATGTCTCGAGATGAAAAATTCTAAATTACCTTAATCAGAAGTCCTGTGAAATAGTTTTGATATGAATAATAACAAACATAAGATAATTCAAGACTTAAATATAAAAGATTATCTTCAGGGTGATGTTCTTATTTAGGCAGGTAAGTACACTTTTAAAATCATGGAAATATGCTGCCTTAAGCTGGCATTTAGTTCTTAGTGGACTTGTGAATCGAAAATGACTTTTTTGAAAAATAAAGACAGCTAGCTCTTCCCAGCTTTCTTTGCCTTAAGATGGAACTCAAGTATCTTCTCCAGGAAAGCCTTTGTGAGTATATTCTACTGATACTCTCCCCCTGACCTGTTCTGTCCTACGTGGAAAGCAATCCCACATTGGGTAAGTGAAAACTCGCCCTGAGAATTGACTTACTGCATTGTTTTAGATTTTGTCTGCACTTGAATTGGGCTTTGACTTTGACATCGTGTTACAACTTTGAGATTTCCTACCACCTTTCAGACAGTGCAGTTTTATGGTCCAACAGTTCACATCCTAATAATTCTTATTCTCTCTAAAGATTTGTAAATTTTTCCGTGTCAAACCATCGAAATGCACTGCATTTTCTTTCAAATTAAGATTGGTGAAACCATAAGTGAAACATTCTTGTTTTAATGATGTCTGAAATAAAAAGAATCCTAGGAAGTGTGTGAACCATTTGCTATATCTAGATGCTATGCTATGTCTTTCTTTTTAAGTAGGTCTTTCCTTTTTCATATCACTTTCTCATAAGCAGACTAATATCCCTATCAAAAAATCCAATTTTTATTTTAATATATTTTAGTCACTCTTCTGTACATTCCCAGTTGCAACAGCTGCTAAAATTTGTGTTTGATCATTTGGGGATCAAATTCTAATTATTCTTCAGCTCTCTTTCTCCTCCATCCCATATCTGTACTTGAGATTCTGGAGGGAAGCAGACAGGTACTTAAATAGAAACAAAATCAGGCATAAATAGGGAGCATGCAACTCGCTTTTAGGAGCTTGTTAACTTTCAGACTTTTCAGTGTCAGTGAATTCAGTCAAGAATTATTCACACAACAGTGACTTCAGAGCCCTGGAAAACTTATTTTCCTTACAATCGCTTACTCTTAACTTTAGGTGGAGAAAATAGAACAAGAAATATTCTCCTTTATTGTTAGAGTTTATAGGAAACTACACTGAGTAAATTTTCAAAGGTAATTCTGTGCCATGATACCTGAAAAATTATACTACTGCTTGAGAACAACTATCATGTATCTTTTTGTATGTCATGTTATCACTGATCATTGTCTGGCAAATGTTATTAGAGAAGAGCAAATTCATTAATAAATTGAGCCCAGTGAGTGGACCAGGTAATACAGAAAAGATGGTAACAAATTGAGAATTGTATGTCAATAACAGAAGTCCAACAGCAAGTCATCAGTAGGTGTCCCCACAGGAGGGAGGGCAGAGTAGTGAGGAATCTGTGGTCTGTAGTATAACTATGACCATGTGTATGAAACAGGAAAGCATACAGAGTTATCTTTATCCCCTATACTCTTTTGTTTGGAAATATTAAAACCTGGCCAGATTTCAAAATCCATCTATCCATCCCAGCTGGGTATTATTTCACGTCTAGGGTGTCTCTCAGTGTGGATCTAGCCAGCAGGCTTGGGTTTAGGACATGCGGTGAGATTGGCAGGGTTAGGAAAGGGTAGAAAATGCCAGAAAAACCCAAAAAGAAACAAAACATTTAATCCCTGGAAGGGGTGGCACTAACAAGTCAAGTTCCCTACCCTCGATAAACTGGGATCTCAGCAAGGATGTAGACATGAGACAGAAGTCATGCATCTGGTGACCAGATTGTGACACAAGGTAAACAACAGGTGTTAGAAAAGGTTGATCCTGGTAATCTCATCATAACTGGGGCACAGAGTAGTTCCAGAACTGCCACCCTAGTCCTGCCCGATTCCCTCTTCCCCATCCACCCTGTAATAGCACTTTTCCGTAGGATGAAGATAGAGATAAAAGCCACTTGTTTCCTATATTGTGCACCTGTGCATAGTAAACAGAACTTGTGCTATTTTCATATCCAATGTAATTTAAACAGTACATTATTTCTTGTGATGCCCATGAGAGATTATTATTACTTTCAGAGAGTGCTATGCTATGTAATACATAGACAAACATTAGCTGTCCTACGTCGATGAAAAATATTTAGATGAGAAAATCAATATGATGGATCCAGTTGGGCATAGGAAATGTACAGCTTCTGGTTGCCATTTAATCTATGACATTTTCAACTGGTAGAAAAAGAAGTCCGAGATAGCAATGGAAGAAGATTGGAAAAATTAATTTTTCTCTGTGAGTCTGTTTCTCTGTCGTAGATAAGTTCACTTGTGTCATGCTTTAGATTCCACATAGTATAAGTGATACCATATAGTATTTATCTTTCTCTTCCTGTCTTACTTCACTTAGTATGATAATCTCTAGTTCCATCCATGTTGCTGCAAATGGCATTATTTTCATTCTTTTTTATGGCTGAGTAGTATTCCATTGTACATATGTACCACATCTTCTTTATCCTTTCATCTATTGGGGGGAGGGATGGATTAGGAGTTTGAGATTAGCAGATGCAAACTATTATATTTAGGATGGATAAACAACAAGGTCCCACTGTAGAGCACAGGGAACTATATTCAATATCCTGTGATAAACCACAATGGAAAAGAAGATGAAAAAAATGTATATATGTATAGCTGAATCACTTTTCTGTACAGTAGAAATTAATACAACATTGTAAATCAGCTATACTATGATAAAATAAATTAAAAAATTTTTTTGCTTGTGTCAGTTCTTCCATGTTTTCCCTTACATGCCAAGTGCCTGTGGTACAGCTGTGGGTAACATGCTTAGTAGGTGATGAATCATGCCAGTCATTCTGTGAGCTCCTTGTGAAGCCTGTGTGAGATTATTATTGCTTTCAGAGGGTGTAATGCTATGTAATACATAGGCAAACATTAGCAGTCACATATGAAATCTCCTCAGTTCAAACCTTCATCCATTCAGTCAACATTCATTGAGTGCTTACTGTGTGCTAAATTTTGTGCTTCTTTACTCATTCCTACTTCAGAGTAAGACAATTAATATATGTCATGCAAATATTATAAATAATTTGATTATTATGAAGTATATTTGAAAGATTTGTGTAGGTTAATTATTTTTTCTTTAATAACTGGTACCTGGGCTGAATTAACTCTTATTAACTTAACTTTGAAAATCACTTTATTTTAAAATTAGGTGACCTTCAGCCTAATTTCAAAGATGTAATTGTAACAGATTTGGTAATTATAAGCATAATAAATAGCACTCAATGCATACTACCTAAAAGATTATAACTTTCCCCTTGTCTGCTTCTACAAAGAACTTGAAGTAATTTACTGTTTTAAAACTCCTGTGAATAAATAAAATTAGACACTAAGGGGGGAACATGGCGGGGGGTGGTGGTGGTGGTGTGATGAATTGGGAGGCTGGGATTGACATATACACTAATATGTATAAAATGGATAACTAATAAGAACCTGCTGTATAAAAAATAAAATAAAATTCAAATTATATATATAAAGTTAGAGACGGTTCAAAAGAGTTATCAAAAGCAGATTAACTGGAGAAAGAATTTCTGGATACCAGGGATTTTTTTTTATGGCAAATAAGCATTTAATTCATTGCAAGATGTCTAAAAAGTAACATGGTAGCCTGTATAGTCCACATTATTATACTAAATACTAAATAAATTATAAATACTCAAAGTATTTAATAACGATAATAATTAATGTATACACCACTTAATTACCATATGGCTGGTACTAATATAGGCACTTTACATATATAATTATGTTCTTACACCTCTAAGGTTCAGTTTATGGTTACTAACCCAATTTTGTGGATGAGGAAATTGAAATTAAGCTAGTTGCCCATATAGTGAGTGATGTAGCTGGGACACCACCCTAGCAGTTTGAGCTCAGGGTCCGTGCTCACAAACCCTTCCTCAGATTACTAAATTAATGCCTATCTTATGGATAATTTTTAGGTATTATGGATAATACATTTAAATTTAATTCTTAAAATTGAATTTTGGGGAAAAACTTGATGTTCTTCAGATAAATGTTTATGTTGTCCCTCTGTAAACCATGAAGGTATAGCTGTTTTTTTTTTTTTTTTCTTGCGTTATGCGGGCCTCTCACTGTCGTGGCCTCTCCCATTTGCGGAGCACAGGCTCCGGACGCGCAGGCCCAGCGGCCATGGCTCACGGGCCCAGCCGCTCCGCGGCATGTGGGATCTTCCCGAAACGGGGCACGAACCCGCGTCCCCTGCATCGGCAGGCGGACTCTCAAGCACTGCGCCACCAGGGAAGCCCGGTATAGCTGTTTTAACTTGTTGAAATCAGCACATTACCTTTGTTTCTGTAGACCCTGGGTATTTCATTATCTCCTCTTATCAAGCGGCTAGTCAAACCTCTTTGATTTTTTTCTTCTTTCTTCTTCATATGCCTGTGCTCCATTGCACTAAAGTAAGTGACTGCATTTTATGCTATAATCACTCCCGAGGCTCTGTTTTCAGGGTGTCCTCATTCATTTATTTGAACATTTATCGCGTGTTTCGTGTATCCAGGCACTGGGCTAGGTACTGGGGAAACAATGGGGAATGAGACCAGCAAACCTGATTCTTGCTCTTATGAAACTTAGAGGGAGAGTCATGCTATCAATCACTGTTGTATGATCAATTATTTAATTACAATTATAGGAGTCCTATGAGATTCTAAAGCCAGGCAATTTGATGTAGTAGGGGATTTTGTGAAGCCTTCTTTGAGGAAGTAATATTTAAGTTGAGAAGTAAATGAGAATAACAAAAATTAGAAGTTTGCAATTTGGGAAATTGCAGAGGTTCATGAAATTGTATTCAGTCTTCAGAGCACTTATTGCTCGGTTTCTCCTTCGAGGCGTCCTTTCTCGGATCACCGGGCATTATTATGTAGTCGGTGGTGTCTTCCGGGCATAGTTTCTAGAATCAGAATCTGCTTACCCACCTCTGAGTCAGTTTGATGCCAGCATTTGGCTAAAGCTCGGGCATTTGAAAAATCAGCTTCCAGAGGTTCTCTTAGATGCAGATCTAGATTTGCCCCATTTATGTCTGCATGAGGAAGATAGGTCTCTCTCTACCCCACAGACTCCTCTCTCCACTCTTGTGGGGACTGCAGATTTTGAAGCTGGCTTCTGAAACTCACTATCTTTGTACTTGGCTGTAACCTTTGGTGAAGTGCAACTTGTTCCCTCTTCTTTTTAAATTTATTCCAATAAGAGATGCCATCATTTCAGGAGCCTGCTTGCTGGTGGTCTTCTTGCTTTCCCAGTTCCAAGTTGGTGACCTCTCTCTTTGTTCAGAAGAAAGCCTCATGAATTTTTCTTTCTTATCTCAGAAATGCTTCTAAGTCAGAACCCCCTTGTAAAGGAGAGATGAAGACTGTCTTGGGCTGTTAAATGATCCATCTGGTCCTTTACAGCTCAAGTTTTCACTCTCAACGAACCGCCAAAGTTTTCTCTTTTGCTCCTACTCACAAGAGTTAGTTTTTACAGTCAGTTTTAAGTGAAAGAGGTATCCTCAACTCACCAGGATAAACTTCCCTCATAGAGCTGCAAGGCTGACGGCCTCTCTTAGGCAAGTCTTTTCTTCTGATGGGCTTTTCTCCATGGTACCTACTCAGACCACCCTATGCAATGTCACGTTTACCTCCACTTCCATTCCCAAGCACTTTCTATCAACTAACCCAGCACTGTTTTTTCTTTCTCCCACAGCACATATAACACCTTCTAACCTACTCTAAAAGTCCCTTATTTATCACAGCAATCGTTTATTGTCTGTCTTCTGGTCTATGGTGTAAGTGCCATGTGGCAGATATTTTCTGTTTGTTGACTGATGTATTTCAAGTGCCACGAACAGTGCAATCAACAAATAGTTGCTGGATGGTTGAATGTAACATGCAGAAAATGTTACAAACAGAATTCTTCAGTAGAAGTCTGTCCTTTTTTTCATAGCCTTTAGAAATGTAGGAAGGAAGTGAAGAGGTAACATGGAGAAGCAGAGCTTCCCCGAGTGTGTGTGTGCATACGTGGGCACTCATGCTGGTGGAGTTTATGCCAAATGGTTATTACGGAGATTTAATTCATAAATAATTTTTACTTCTCCTAAACAGATTTTCCAGGGACATTATTACGCTTTAAAGGCATTTATATTTTAGCAAAAACTAGACATAATAAGAAAATTCTGTATATTGGTACAGAATTTAGTATATCATGAAATTATGAAGTATGAGAGTAATAAATATGAGATTAGTAATAAAAAGCATTAAAACTGATAGAGAAATCTAAGACTGAAAATAATAAATTGAGTGTAATAGCTTTTGTCAGGAATTTTATGATTCAACTCCATTTTTCAAATTGGAGTTCTTCCTCACTCAGTGGAGCATAAACTGTGCGGGTTGCAGTGGTAAAAACCATGGACTCCAGAGTCAATCTGTGTTCAAATCCCGGATTTGCATCTTCTTAGCTGTATGACATAGAACAAGTTTTAAAATATTTTTCATTTCTGTGCAAGGGCTTTCTCCAGTTGCGGCAAGTGGGGGCCACTCCTCATCGCGGTGCGCGGGCCTCTCACTATCTCGGCCTCTCTTGTTGCGGAGCACAGAAACGAAGACCCAACACAACCATAAATAAATAAATAAATAAATAAAAATTTTTAAAAAAAGTTCTAAAATATTTTTCAGTTTTTTGTATGTGAAGCACTTTATTTTTCTTAAATAAATTCATTTTATTTATTTATTTATTTATTTTGGGCTGCTTTGGGTCTTCGTTGCTGCGTGCGGGCTTCCTCTAGTTGTGGCGAGTGGGGGCTACTCTTCCTTGTGCCGCGCGGGCTTCTCATTGCAGTGTCTTCTCTCGTTCTGGAGCACGGGCTCTAGGCACGCGGGCTTCAGTAGTTGTGGCACGTGGGCTCAGTAGTTACGGCTCGTGGGCTCTAGAGCGCAGGCTCAGTAGTTGCGCACGGGCTTAGTTGCTCCGCGGCACGTGGGATCTTCCCGGACCAGGGCTCCAACCCATGTTCCCTGCATTGGCAGACGGATTCTTAACCACTGCACCACCAGGGAAGCCCTAAAGCACTTTAAAAAGTGCCTGACAAAGTGTCAGCACTAAGAACACTCATTAATGAGTGTCCCTTAGAAAAAAATTTTAATGAAATTCTTGGCATTGGATCTAGAGGAAACCGTATGTATGATTTAAATATAGAATTAAGCGTACCAATAATATGCAGCGTACCAATAATACGCTGCTAAAAACGTTGGAGAAGAAAAAATTCTAAATGGACACTAATGGCCTATAATTTCTTGGGTTGGAATCTATGTAGAAATCTCAAGAAGGAAATAAACAGAACTTGACTCTACTATGGTCCCTGGACTGTTCAGAAGGATTTGTTACTGAAAGATGTTAAAACCTGGCATTATTTCACAAATGTTGTTCACATATATTGTATTCAATGATATAGATAGAAACTGGAAAGATATTCCTGGCCTTTGGGGCTTGTTATCTAAGTAAAGCAGACAGGAGTGAAAGAACCACTATAATTATCCCAGTGGGCACTCTAAAAAAGTGAGGCTGATGTATAAAGTAGGAGGTTTTATGATTTAGAGGGTAAAAAGATTTTGCCTTTGTCAAGGTTTAGCTGATGCAATAAAATGCTGAATAGTTACTGCCCAGGAGCCCTGATGCAGATGGATTTTGCCCAGAGGGAGAACACTTCCTTAATCAAATAGGATGCTCGGGCATAATGCATTAGAATTGTACTTTGACTAATACCTAGGCTTCCTTTTTTTAATGCTGCAGAATTTTGGATTTGTTTTTCTCTTTAGACGTAGACTTTAGGGGGAAAAATAAGTCAGCATTGTTTACATGTGAGCATAGAGTAAATGTGCATTTACTGGCCTAAGTAGAGAAGAACTTGAAAGAATTGAATCCAAGAGAGAATTACTAAGATGGTCTGTCGGGCATGGGATTGGAGAACTGCTTACATTTGTAAAGAGCCAGGACGGGGAATCTTATATTCCAGAGTGACTTGGAGAAGCATGGAAGCAAGAATGAATGAAACCTTTCCCTTTGGATATGTGGAATAATATTTACTATTTAAATAGTACAGGAGAAGTTGACATTTTTGTTGCTTCGAGATAAGTATCTTGTGTTCTTACCTGCTGAGTACCTGGTTACATGCCCGGGAACTAAACCCAGGATACATAGGGGAATCAGATGGTTCCTGCCATCAGAGAACTCACAGCCTGGTGTAGGAAAGAATATAAAAACAGATATGCTATGGGAAGCACAATACTAAAGATGTATTCAAGATATTATGAAATGAAAGAGACATCTAACCTGATTGGAGTAGAGGAGTGGGTTAGGGGAGCCCTTGAAGCAGTGACAGGTGAACTAGTAAAGAATGAGATGGGAACCAAAGGGGAAAGAGGGGGGTGGGGGGAGGGATAAATTAGGAGTTGGGGATTAACCTATACACACTACTATACATAAAATAGATGACCAACAATGACCTATTACATAGCACAGGGAACTATACTCAATATTTTTTAGTAACCTATAAGGGAAAAGAATCTGAAAAAGAATATCTATCTACATATCTGTCTGTCTGTCTGTCTATCTATCTATCTATCTCTGAATCACTGTGCTGTATACCTGAACCTAACACGACATTGTAAATCAACTATTTTCAACTTTAATTGAAAAAAAATAAAAAGAATGAGATGGGAGACTTCCTGGGGAAGATGACAATTGAAACTTCATTGTAGAGTTATAACTTGAAAAACACCAAATTAACTGCACATACCCGTGTACACTCATTATAAACAAAACAGTGCTAAAAAGAGGATGAAAACAAAAAGAAAGTGTATAGTTGAATGCAATTAAAAGAAACTGGCAGCCAGGGAAATGAGAAATATCTTCTGAATGAGGACTAGCGTTTCCCATAGGAATGATTCTAGGCAGACCAACCCCTGGTGTAAGATTTTTAGCGAAGTGTCTCATAAGTGAGGATAGAGGAATTCTAATAAGGATGGCAAAGTGCTTCATCTGAGGCGTCCCCTTTTCTCCTGCCATTTAATTAGATGATAAAATGTGGATAAATCACAAAATATTTAGCTTGCAAGTGTAGCTTAGAAGGAAAGAAAACTGATTTCTTGGATCGTTACAGAAATCCAAGAAGCCATTCATACTATCTCAGAGCAAACACTCTGGTCTTCCTTTTCTAGACTTTGAGAAGTGGTGTGAAGAGAAAGGAGTTAAACCTTATGGTAAGAATTTCATTTTCCAAAACCCTATGAATGGAGTTTTATCACCCCCCCCCCACCTATGGAAAAAAACTGAGGTTTAGAAATGCTAAATAACTTGTATGTTGCAGAAGTAAGAAAGTTCTGGAGCTACGATTTGCCTTCATTCCTAAGGAGCCAAAACTGTTGGTTTTTCTGACCTACCATGTTGCCTCCGCCATGTTGCCTCCTTGGTTTTCATAATTGTCTTCTCTTCTCCACTAATCTTGAAGACATTGGGCTAAGGAAGAAGGAATGAGCTAAACTGAAATTCTTTCATCCTCTTTTGGAGGAGGCAGAGGCTGCCATTTAGAAGCAAGTGCTTAGTTCATGGTGATTTTCCACCTTTCAGAGTTGACCTCCTCGTCCACGCCTGCTCTGGGAACTCATCAAATTTCCAACCAAACTGCAAAACTCAGTGCAAATTGCCTTGTTCTCTCTTGCTTTTGACACTTACCTCAACGTTTTAAAACTTTTCTTTTTCTGACCTACAGAATTCAGCACTGGCTTATATCCTCCCATGTATGTCGCATTATTTCTGTGTGCACTATTTTCATTTCCCTATGTGGTTAAAGGCCCAACGTACATGAATGATGCTGTAACTTTCTCCTTCAGACCCCAAAGCACAATGCTGATCACACTGTGCATTTTCAGTGAAAGCTTTTGTCAGAAAGTGTACCGGTAAGCAAGTCCTTCATTGAAATTTGAAATCATGTATGTTATCATACCTTGGTTACTGACATCTAGCCTGATCATATACAGGTCTGTAGTTTATGGGATATCGCCATATGCATTGTATTATTGTATTATTTGACACTGCATCAAATGTATTTATGACTTAATTCTTATAATGATCAGAAGATGTTTACTTTTCAACTCACTTGTTAACGAATGAAGCAATCACACTTGTTCTTCTGGTCTCTCTATCACTAAGAGCCTTGGATTTCACATGTATTACTGTTTAATAACTTACTTTAGCTTGGTTGGAGCTTTTAAAAGGTGAAGTTGATCTTATTTGGCAAAGCACGTGACAGCAGTTCCTTAGCGTGAGGCTTCCTCTTTTGTTAATTAGGGTTGCTGCCAGCTTTTCACATAGAAATTGAAGTTGTCCTTTAGCGTTTTCCTCCTTTTTTTTTCCCCTTCCTGGAGGTTCACCAATAGATCTATTACTATTTGTACAAATGTATATCTTTTAATTTATGAACACAGCCTGATCTTTCCTTTGGTATTCTTTGTCCGGTAACTACAGGGGCAGTCCCTGCATTTTTTTTTTTTTAACATCTTTACTGGAGTATAATTGCTTTACAATGTTGTGTTAGTTTCTGCTGTATAACAAAATGAATCAGCTATATGTATACATACATACCCATATCCGCTCCCTCTTGCATCTCCCTCCCACCCTCCCTATCCCACCCCTCTAGGTGGTCACAAAGCACCGAGCTGATCTCCCTGTGCTATGCACCTGCTTCCCACTAGCTATCTATTTTACATTCGGTAGTGTATATATGTCCATGCCACTCTCTCACTTCATCCCAGCTTACCCTTCCCCCTCCCCATGTCCTCAAGTCCATTCTCTACATCTGTGTCTTTATTCCTGTCCTGCCCTTAGGATCATCAAAACCATTTTATTTTTTATATTCCATATATATGTGTTAGCATACGGTATTTGTTTTTCTCTTTCTGACTTACTTCACTCTGTATGACAGACTCTAGGCCCATCCACCTCACGACAGATAACTCAATTTCGTTTCTTTTTATGGCTGAGTAATATTCCATTGTATATATGTGCCACATCTTCTTTATCTATTCATCAATCGAAGAACACTTTGGTTGCTTCCGTGTCCTGGCTAGTGTAAATAGTGCTGCAGTGAACATTGTGGTACATGACTCTTTTTTTAAAAATAAATTTATTTATTTTTGGCCGCGTTGGGTCTTTGTTGATGCATGCAGGCTTTCTCTAGTTGTGACAGGAGGCTACTCTTTGTTGCGGTACATGGGCTTCTCATTGCGGTGGCTGCTCTTGGTGCGGAACATGGGCTTTAGGTGTGCAGGCTTCAGTAGTTGTGGCTCGCAGGCTCTAGAGCGTAGGCTCCGTAGTTGTGGCGCACAAGCTTAGTTGCTCCGCAGCATGTGGGATCTTCCCAGACCAGGGCTCAACCCCGTGTCCCCTGCATTGGCAGGCAGATTCTTAACTACTGCGCCACCAGGGAAGCCCCATCACTCTTTATGAATTACCGTTTTTTTCAGGGTATATACCCAGTAGTGGGATTGCTGGGTCATATGGTAGTTCTATTTTTGTTTTTTAAGGAACCTCCATACTGTTCTCCATAGTGGCTGTATCAATTTACATTCACACCAACAGAGCAAGAGGGTTCCCTTTTCTCCACACCCTCTCCAGCATTTATTGTTGATAGATATTTTGATGATGGCCCTTCTGACTGCTGTGAGGTGATACCTCATTGTAGTTCTGATTTGCATTTCTCTAATGATTAGTGACGTTGAGCATCCTTTAATGTGTTTGTTGGCGATCTGTGTATCTTCTTTGGAGAAACGTCTATTTAGGTCTTCTGCCCATTTTTGGATTGGGTTGTTTGTTTTTTTGATATTGAGCTGCCTGAGCTGCTTGTATATTTTGAAGATTAATCCTTTGTCAGCTGCTTCGTTTGCAAATATTTTCTCCCATTCTGAGGGTTGTATTTTCGTCTTGATTATGGTTTCCTTTGCTGTGCAAAAAGCTCTTAAGTTTCATTAGGTCCCATTTGTTTATTTTTGTTTTTATTTCCATTTCTCTAGGAGGTGGGTCACAAAGGATCTTGCTGTGACTTATGTCTGTATGTGATTTATTCTGCCTATGTTTTCCTCTAAGAGTTTTATAGTGTCTGACCTTACATTTAGGTCTTTAATCCATTTTGATTTTATTTTTGTGTATGGTACTAGGAAGTGTTCTAGTTTCATTCTTTTACATGTAGTAGTCCAGTTTCCCCAGCACCAGTTATTGAAGAGGCTGTCTTTTCTCTGTTGTATATTCTTGCCTCCTTTATCAAAGATAAGGTGATCATATGTGTGTGGGTTTATCTCTGGGCTTCCTGTCCTGTTCCATTGATCTGTATATCTGTTTTTGTGCCAGTACCATACTGTCTTGATGACTGTAGCTTTGTAGTATAGTCTGAAGTCGGGGAGCCTGATTCCTCCAGCTCTGTTTTTCTTTCCCAAGATTGCTCTGGCCGGGCTTCCCTGGTGGCGCAGTGGTTGAGAGTCTGCCTGCCGATGCAGAGATCACGGGTTCGTGACCCGGTCCGGGAAGATCCCACATACCGCGGAGCAGCTGGGCCTGTGAGCAATGGCCACTGAGCCTGCACGTCTGGAGCCTGTGCTCTGCAACGGGAGAGGCCACAACAGTGAGAGGCCCGCGTACTAAAAAAACAAAAAGATTGCTCTGGCTATTCAGGGTCTTTGGTGTTTCCATACAAATTGTGACATTTTTTGTTCCAGTTCTGTGAAAAATGCCATTGGTAGTTTGATAGGAATTGCATTGAATCTGTAGATTGCTTTGGGTAGTAGAGTCATTTTCACAGTGTTGAGTCTTTCAGTCTAAGAACATGGTATATCTCTCCATCTGTTTGTATCATCTTTAATTTCTTTCATCAGTCTGAGTTTTCTGAGTGTAGGTCTTTTACCTCCTTAGGTAGGTTTATTCATAGATATATTATTCTTTTCATTGCAGTGGTAAATGGGAGTGTTTCCTTTTTTCATCGTTAGTGTATAGGAATGAAAGAGATTTCTGTGCATTAATTTTGTATCCTGCTACTCTACCAAATTCATTGATTAGCTCTGGTAGTTTTCTGGTGGCATCTTTAGGATCCTCTGTGTATAGCATCATGTCATCTGCAAACAGTGACAGCTTTACTTCTTCTTTTCCAATGTGGATTCCTTTTATTTCTTTTTTTTCTCTGATTGCTGTGGCTAAAGCTTCCAAAACTCTGTTGAATAGTGGTGAGAGTGGACAACCTTCAGTTGTTCCTGATCTTAGAGGAAATGGTTTCAGTTCTTTACCATTGAGAATGATGTTGGCTGTGGGTTTGTCATATATGGCCTTAATTATGTTGAGGTAGGTTCCCTCTATGCCTACTTTCTGAAGAGTTTTTATCATAAATCGGTGTTGAATTTTGTCAAAAGCTTTTTCTGCATCTATTGAGATGATCATATGGTTTTTATCCTTCAGTTTGTTAATATGGTGTATCACATTGATTGATTGGCGTATACTGAAGAATCCTTGCACTCGTGCGATAAACCCCACTTGAGCATGGTGTATGTTCCTTTTAATGTGCTGTTGGATTCTGGCTGCTAGTATTTTGTTGAGGATTTTTGCATCTATGTTCATCAGTAATATTGGCCTATAGTTTTCTTTCTTTGTGACATCTTTGTCTGGTTTTGGTATCAAGGTGATGGTGGCCTCGTAGAATGAGTTTAGGAGTGTTCCTCCCTCTGGCATATTTTGGAAGAGTTTGAGAAGGATAGGTGTTAGCTCTTCTCTAAATGTTTGATAGAATTCGCCTGTGAAGCCATCTGGGCCTGGGCTTTCCTTTCTTGGAAAATTTTTAATCGTAGTTCCAATTTCAGCACTTGTGATTTGTCGGTGTATATTTTCTATTTCTTCCTGGTTCATTCTCAGAAGGTTGTGCTTCTCTAAGAATTTGTCCATTTCTTCCAGCTTGTCCATTTTATTGGCATATAGTTGCTTGTAGTAATCTCTCATGATCCATTGTATTTCTGCGGTGCCAGATGTTACTTCTTTTTCATTTCTAATTCTGTTGATATGAGTCTTCTCGCTTTTTTTCCTTGATGAGTCTGGCTAGCGGTTTATCAATTTTGTTTATCTTCTCAAAGAACCACCTTTTAGTTTTATTGATCTTTGCTATTTCCTTCATTTCTTTTTCATTTACTTTTTCGTTTACTCTGATTGTGTTACTGACGATTTCCCCTTTTATGGCTGTTAGCATTTGCCTTATGTATTGAGGAGCTCCTATGTTGGGTGCGTAAATATTTACAATTGTTATATTTTCTTCGTGGGTTTATCCCTTGATCATTATGTATTATCCTTCTTTGTCTCTTGTAATAGTCTTTGTTTTAAAGTCTATTTTTTCTGATATGAAAATTGCTACTCCGGCTTTGTTTTAATTTCCATTTGCATGGAATATCTTTTTCCATCCCTTCACTTTCAGTCCATATGTGTCCCTAGGTCTGAAGCGGGTCTCTTGTAGACAGCATATATGTGGGTCTTGTTTTTGTATCCATTCAGCCAGTGTTATGTCTTTTGGTTGGAGCATTTAGTCCATTTACATTTAAGGTAATTATGGATATGTGTGTTCCTGTTCCCATTTTTGTAGTTGTTTTGGGTTTGTTATTGTAGGTCTTTTCCTTCTCTTGTGTTTCCTGCCTAGAGAAGATCCTTTAGCATTTGTTGTAAAGCTGGTTTGGTGGTGCTGAATTCTCTTAGCTTTTCCTTGTCTGTAATGGTTTTAATTGCTCTGTCGAATCTGAATGAGATCCTCGCTAGGTAGAATAATCTTGGTTGTAGGTGTTTACGTTTCATCACTTTAAATATGTCCTGCCACTCCCTTCTGGCTTGTAGAGTTTCTGCTGATAGTTCAGCTGTTAACCTTATGGGGATTCCCTTGTATGTTATTTGTTGTTTTTCCCTTGATGCTTTTAATATTTTTTCTTTGTATTTAATTTTTGCTAGTTTGATTGATAATGTGTCTTGGCATGTTTCTCCTTGGATTTATCCTGTATGGGACTCTCTGCGCTTCCTGGACTTGGTTGACTATTTCCTTTCCCATTTTAGGGAAATTTTCAACTATAATCTCCAGATATTTTCTCAGACCCTTTCTTTTTCTTGGACCCCTATCATTTGAATATTGCTGCGTTCTGTGTTGTCCCAGAGGTTCTGAGACTCTCCACAATTCTTTTCATTCTTTTTTCTTTATTCTGCTCTGTGGTAGTTATTTCCACTATTTTATCTTCCAGGTCACTTATCCGTTCTTCTGCTTCAGTTATTCTCCTATTGATTCCTTCTAGAGAATTTTTAATTTCATTTATTGTGTTGTTCATCATTGTTTATTTGCTCTTTAAATGTCCTTGCTAAACATTTCTTGTATTTTCTCCATTCTATTTACAAGATTCTGGATCATCTTCACTATCATTACTGTGAATTCTTTTTCAGGCAGACTTCCTATTTCCTCTTCATTTGTTCGGTCTGGTGGGTTTTTACCTTGCTGTTTCATCTGTTGCATATTTGTGTCTTCTCATTTTGCCTAACTTACGGTGTTTGGGGGTCTCCTTTTCACAGGCTGCAGTCTAGTAGTTCCCATTGTTTTTGGTGTGTGACCCCAGTGGGTAAGGTTGGTTCAGTGTATTGTGTAGGATTCCTGGTGGAGGGGACTGGTGCCTGTGTTTTGGTGGATGGGGCTGGATCTTGTCTTTCTGGTTGGCAGGGCTGTGTCTGGTGATGTGTTTTGTGGTGTCTGTGAACTTAGTATGATTTTAGGCAGCCTCTCGGCTAATGGGTGGGGTTGTGTTCCTGTCTTTCTAGTTGTTTGGCAACTAGTTGCCAAACTAGGGGCCTCCAGCACTGGAGCTTGCTGGCTGTTGGGTAGAGCTGGGTCTTAGCAGTGAGGCAGAGATCTCTTGGAGAGCTCTTGCTAATTGATATTATGGGAGAGCTCTTGCTAATTGATATTATGTGTGGCTGGGAGGTCTCTGGTGGTCCAGTGTCCTCATCTCGGCTCTCCCACCTCAGAGGCTCAAGCCTGACACCAGGTCAGAGCACCAAGACCCTGTCAGCCACATGGCTTAGAAGAAAAGGGAGAAGAAAAGCGAGAAAGAAAGAAAAAAAGAAAGAAAAATAAATAAGTAAGTAAAATTATTTTAAAAATAAATATAATTATTAAAATTTAAAAAGTAATAATAATTTAAAAAATAGAGAGTATCCAAACCAATAAACAAATCCGCCAATGATAACAAGCGCTAAAAACTGTACTAAGATAAATATAAAAATCAAAATCAAGTCAGTCGCAGACAGCAAACCCCAAGTCTACAGTTGCTCTCAAGGTCCACTGCCTCACTTTTGGGTTGATTTGTTGTCTATTCATGTATTCCACAGATGCAAGGTACATCAAGTTGATTATGGGGATTTAATCTGCTGCTTCTGAGGCTGCATGGAGAAATTTCCCTTTCTCTTCTTTGTTCGCACACTACTGGGTTTCAGCTTTGGTTTCAGCCCCACCTCTGCGTGTAGGTTGCCCTCAGGGATCTTTTCATGCCCAGACAGGACGGGTTAAAGGAGCAGCTGATTCAGGGGCTCTGGCTCACTCAGGCTTGGGGGAGGGAGGGGTACAGAATGCGGGGCGAGCCTGCGGCGGCAGAGGCCAGCGTGATGTTGCATCAGCCTGAGGCGCGCCATGTGTTCTCCCGGGGAAGTTGTCCCTGAATCCCGGGGACCCTGGCAGTGGCGGGCTGCACAGGCTCCCGGAAGGGGGTGTGGATAGTGACATGTGCTCGCACACAGGCTTCTTGGTGGTGGCAAGCAGCAGCCTTAGCGTTTCATGCCCGTCTCTGGGGTCCGCGCTGATAGCCGCGGCTCGCGCCCGTCTCTGGAGCTCGTTTAGGTGGTGCTCTGAATCCCCGGTCCTCGCACACCAGGAAACAATGGTCTCTTGCCTCTTAGGCAGGTCCAGACTTTTTCCCAACTCCCTCCTGTCTAGCTGTGGTGCACTAGCCCCCTGCAGGCTGTGTTCACGCAGCCAACCCCAGTCCTCTCCCTGCGCTCCGACTGAAGCCCGAGCCTCAGCTCGCAGCCCCCGCCCGCCCCGGCAGGTGAGCAGACGAGCCTCGGGCTGGTGAGTGCCGGTCGGCCGCGATTCTCTGTGCGGGAATCTCTCCGCTTTGCCCTCCGCACCCCTGTGGCTGCGCTGTCCTCCGTGGCTCCGAATCTACCCGCCTCCGCCACCCGCAGCCTCCGCCCGCGACGGGGCTTCCTGGTGTGTGGAAACCTTTCCTCCTTCACAGCTCCCTCCCAGAGGTGCAGGTGCCGTCCCTATTCTTTTGTCTCTGTTTATTCTTTTTTCTTTTGGCCTACTCAGGTACGTGGGGAGTTTCTTGCCTTTTGGGAAGTCTGAGGTCTTCTGCCAGCGTTCAGTAGGTGTTCTGTAGGAGTTGTTCCACATGTAGATGTATTTTTGATGTATTTGTGGGGAGGAAGGTGATCTCCATGTCTTACTCCTCCACCATCTTGAAGGTCCTCCTCCTGCATTTTTATTGTTAATCTGATGGAAAGGTTTGATGATTTTCCTACACCTGAAAAAAAGAAAAAGATGTTTAAAGTTATACATATAGCACCAAAGTAGCGAATTCTCTTTTTACTTAGGGTTTTCTAGGTCAGTTTATCTTCAGTAAAATTGCAAACATCATTGGAGGTTAACAATTATAGTGTACAATCGGTGAATTAAAGAGAAGCTGTTAATTATGGTAGTTTTGATCCCTATTTCATGTTTCTGGTACATCTCTTAGCTGCTTTTTATGTGGCTCCAAAGAAATTTATATTTATTAAGTGTTTAGTGGAAATCAGCACGTGGCTATAGGGTACCTGTATTTGGCTACAGATATTTAGGCAGCAAGCAGTTTAAACATAGAGCAAAGGCAACAGCCCAATAGGGAGGAACTTGGG
This sequence comes from Lipotes vexillifer, assembly GCF_000442215.2. Taxonomy (NCBI): domain Eukaryota; kingdom Metazoa; phylum Chordata; class Mammalia; order Artiodactyla; family Lipotidae; genus Lipotes; species Lipotes vexillifer. Next base: position 263,100 of record NW_006774406.1, on the reverse strand, counting down.
CTCAGGACAGGACAGTCCTGGGGTCACATCACATGCCCACTTGGCCACTTGTCAGATGCACAGTTTTCCTCAAGTTACTTAGTCTCCGTAAGGTTCAGTTTCCTCATGTGCATACGTGAGTAATGTGAATGAAGAATGTTGCCTGCCATATCAGTAAACAGAGATGTTGCATCCATCAAGCCATTACATTACAGCCGTCTCACCCCATGGTGAACCCTGAGGGAAGTCAGGATGGAAAGGGGATGCCCATCCTTAAGCCCTCAGCCACTGTAGCCATCCCCCCACCAACGGTGCACCCTGAGGAGACTCAGGTTGGGAAAGCACAGTGTACTGGCCCCAGACACACACAAACACACACACACAGATGCTCTCTCATGCTCTCTCTCTGTCTCTTTTAATTCTTATATCCTTCTAGTATAATTATGTTAAAATTTGTGGAGGGACAGTCGTCTGATTGAAAAAGGAAAACCAACTGCAATCTCCCTGCTTCCATTGTAGGGTCTGTATCAAGCACTTCACATGTACCCCTCTTGTAGTTCACTTTCCTGAGAACCTGGGGGATCAGACATGTGAATTCACTTGCCAGTAAGCTTCCTTCACTCAGAGCTTAGGCAATGCCTTCCTCTAATCTGATTATGCCTTTATCAGTCATCCATCACTTTCCAGATTCGAAATTTCCTTGCTATCATCCCCACTTCTGTAATTCCCTTCTATATGATGTTTCAGAAGTGGCATCACTCCTGAGACTATCACTGTACTCAGCAACTTCCCCCAAAACAAAACCTAAAATTCCCCTGACAAGTAAACAGTTATGTCACATTTCCCTGGACTCTTCTCCCAGTTTTCACACACTGTCGTCTTCTTTCTTTTGTAGGTTACTTTGTTTTGTTTTACCGCTGGAAGTGATAGGTAATGTTGTGAAGTGATTAAAAACATGGGCTTTGGAGTCAGAAAGACAGAAATGGATATTTCAAATTACTGACTCTCAGATGCTGAGAATGTTATCGTATCTCTCTGAGCATGATTTTATTCTTTGTAAAGTTGGAATGACTATGTTTCTTCACTTAGAAAATTGTTGGGAGTCTTATCTGAGACAGCGTATATATAAAACTTATATCCTTCTGGACTCCATGTGACCTCTGGGGGGTTTTATTGTTATTGTTTCTTCTTGTTGTTATCGTAACTTTGCTCGTCTTCCTCCCTTCTTCCATTCCTATCCCGTCCCCCCCGCTCACCCCCTCATCTGGCCCTACATGCGCACTCAGACCAGGAGCTTCTTGACTTCAGTGTCTGTTCCTTTTCAATATTTATTGAATTAATTGAATTTATGAGTGCATTTATTTAATAGTGTTAAGGCTGAATAGAAATAAAAGCCTTTCTTCTTTTGGCTCAGAAAGAAAGAAATGAGCAGAAGCCACTCAAATGACTTGCCAGTATTGGACCAACTGGACTCCATTCATTCCTTCATTCATTTTTTTCCATGGCCCCTGTGGACTGGTCACTGTTCTGGGAGCTGAGAATCCAGCAGTCAACAGAAAAGGTTCCAGCTCTTAAAATTCTAGTGGGTGGAAATAACCTATAAACAGATAACGTAAATGAGATCATTTTACTTCGTGGTAAGTGCCACCAAGAAAATTAAACAGGACAGAATGATTGAGTCATTGAATAGCTTTGGTGACCTTTGACTGAGAATTGAATGATCAAAAAATGCCTAACTTTGGAAGTAGGGGAGTGCTTTCTCCAAAGGAAATTGCACAAAGACTCTAATGTGCAAGAATATAGAAAGAATTCTTACAGATCAATAATGAACCTGTCATTCAGGGGGCAATGGCAGAACAAAACATGTTTCCACATGTCAGGACTCACAGTGTATCACATCTCCATATATATGTCATGCAGAAGACACTTGAACTATTTTATCCGATCTAAATTCTCTGAAAGGGAAGACATTTTAGAGCAAAAATAGTGGTGAGCAGTAACAAATTAGAGCTGAGTCAAGTCTAGACTATTGTTGTTAATATGGGTGTGACGTTTAATGCAAATATTAAAAAAGGATTTATGGAGGGCTTCCCTGGTAGTGCAGTGGTTGAGAGTCCGCCTGCCGATGCAGGGGACACGGGTTCGTGCCCCGGTCCGGGAAGATGCCACGTGCCGCGGAGCGGCTGGGCCCGTGAGCCAGGGCCGCTGGGCCTGCGCGTCCGGAGCCTGTGCTCCACAACGGGAGAGGCCACAGCAGTGAGAGGCCCGCGTACCGCCAAAAAAAAAGAAAAAAAGACGAGGAGACTGGGCCATAATGTGTGTCTGTCTTCACAGAAGCTGGCTTGAGTGTTGCATATTTGCTGAGAGCCCAGATTATGAAGTGACAATCTCAGTTTTTACTCTCTTCCTGATTAACCTTGCACCCATTGTTTTCCTCTTAGCGTGTTTCCTCACAGCTAAAATTGTATAATGCAATAAAGATAAATGAAATGATGGATGACTAGACCATAGGAAACGCTTAGTAAATACTGGCTCAGTTGACTCTCCTGCTTTAATCATTAGCATCTTTAAACACTCTTACCAAAAGCCTTTCTTGAGTACAGGAAGAGGTCTCTCAGAAATATATGTGATAATAGTAACTAACAGTGATTAAGCATAAACTAATGTTGCAGGTATGCTAAGTACTTTACCTACCTTTATTTGGTTTTATGAACAGACCTAAGAGCTAAGTGCCTTTTTTACCCCCTCTTTACAGATAATGAAATAGAAGATTAGAGAGTTTATGTAATTTTCCTAAAGTGTGTTAAGTGATAGAGCCAGGTCAAGTGGTACTAGCTCACTTAGTATCATGGTTCCTTGACCTCTATTCATTTGTTCCTTTGTCTGAAATCTATCTATCTGTTTGTCTATCTATCTATCTATCTGTCATCTTACTATTCTGTCCCCACCCCTAAACACTGCTAGAAAAATCAGTCTTCTGAATATTTTACTCATTCACTATCTCAAGAATCATTTTTTGTGCTCCTACTAAGTATTAGACAATGTGCTCTGGGGAATAAGGCACGATCTGTCTTTTGGAAGCATAATACAGTACAACCCAACAAATGTTTGTTGACACCCATCTAAGAATCGGGCACTGGGGCCACCATTAGTCTATAGGGGAAGCCAGTCATATAACCAGATAACCCCGCTGCAGTGTGGTGGGTGCTATCATGCAGGTGAACATGGATCCCTTTGGAACCACAGGGGCAGAAAGAGTACAGACATGGAGGTATTTCAGTATCTGCACCATGCTGGATGCCATGCATGACTCATCCTATCCACCCCTTGCACCAGCTCTGAATGATCCCAGAGGACATGTGTGGTTTTCTCACTAAACCCTGACTCGTAGTCTGTGGGATCAAGGATGCCATCAGGGAGATTGGGACATTCATATTGTGCCTAGAAGGTTAAGTGGTAAACGTGTGGGAAGGCATCTTAGCTGGGAATAGAACGTAGAAAGCGTGATCCATCTGGGAGGAATGTATAGTTTGGCCTGATTAGAAAATAGGATATTTTCAGAAGGATGAACAGGAAGTGAGGTGAGGAGAGTTATTTAGAATCAGCTGATAAAAGGCTGTGAATGTGATGCCAAGGAGGGTTCTTGACTCACAAGTGAAAAACAAAGGCATGTCTCAAAGGATAAAAACTGTGGGTATGAGGTACTCCGGCGTTTGGCTCGATTTAAACCCTTGGAATTTATAACTCGCCGATTTGCTTGTAGTTGGGGATGGGAGGGAACAAGATGGAGACAAAGAAAAAGAAGATACAAAGTTTAAAAGACATACATTTTTGGCATACCCCCAAGTTAAATTATTCTGTAACCTGAGAGAATACCCAATGCACCACATTTGCTCTAATTTTAGACAGTTGGCAGAATAAGGGTATAATTATGTAATTTCTAAGTAAATGATGATTTGTCCAGCAAGTATTCCTGAAGTGGATCAGGCCCTTAATAAGTTTGTATTTGATCTATGCTTGTAGATAGACTATTAGTTTTACCTGTTCACCTACTATAATGAAATCATAACTTTTATGCATTAAATTTTAAGTCTGTTCTCTCCTAGGAGAGAATCTCCTAAACATGTATTAAATTCAGGAAATGAAGTAGGAATGTGTTTTTTTTTTTAAGTGATCAACCTTATTCTTAAAACATTGAATTCTCTCTTTGGTAGAGTATAGGGGTACAGTTGGGAAACGGGCTGCAGAAAACCACTGAAATGCTACTTTTGTGATTTTAAATGCTCTAAGGGTTTTTCTGAGCTAAAGCTTTTTGTCATAAAGATATTGATTCTGAATTCAGGAAAAGACGTGCAAACATAACCTCTTTAACAAATGCCAAATGGTTTTATCCATGTCTGAATACAAATGAATCTTAATAATGACATAGGGTCTAGAGACTTTGGTGTTCTGTGACCTTATGGTTTTTTGCATGTGGAAACCTCCAGGAGAACACTCTGCTTTTAAAGGAATCAGTATTGTTTGGGAGTGTTGTTTAATCTGATTTTGCCTGAAGTAGTGTTCTTACTTTAATCGTGGCTATGATCTCTGCTGATTTCATTGAATTTAACATGTAGACTGGATCTTACCTATCCCTTCTCCTGCAAATGAAGAGACTTGTTTCTGAGCCAGTTGAACTGTCCGCTGTCTCCATCACAGGCATTTTTCGGAGGTATATTTGCAGGCGGTGTTTTCTCTGTTCCCGAATGCATATGTGTGATAATCACATGCTTCATTATTGCAGTCAGTTCCTGCTTTTCCCATTTGCTTCTATCATCTTGTTCCAGGCAGAGAAGGAAGACACGTACGTGGCAGCTTCCAGGCATTAGAATCATAATTACCTTTGTCCTTAAATAGCTCCTTGACCCACCGTAGATTCCGTCTCCTTTTTCCTGTGTTCTTTGGAATACTGTGTGTATTGTAAGTACAGCTTTATCTAATTGAGTAAGTGATAATATTCAAAATTCCAAAGCTATCCCTTCCATAGGAATTCACATGTGGGCTGCAGGATCTTCTCTGCTCACTCAGGCCTTTGTTAGTCCCTGGGAAGATGGGGACAGACATCAGCTGGTGTTGAAAGCAATGATGGGCCTCGTCTACTAGGCATTTGGTCCCATCTCAGTACTGTTTCTCACTGTCTTTTTAGCCTGTTTCTCCCTTCCATGGCTTCTGTTTCCCAGTTGGGGAAAAAAGGTTTTCCTGAAAATTCTATCTGGCCTAATTTTTACTTGCAAGAAAATGTGATACAGTTGTGTATGTGTGTGTGTGTGTACTTAACCTCCAAGCCCATTCCTGGAAATATATAGGGAAATACTTAGTGTTAAGGACATAATCAAAGAGCACTATTTATCATAGATATTTTTCTTCTAAGTTTTTCAATAATGAGAAACTAGTGAATGTTTTATTGTATGAACAAAGATAAATCACGAAAATATGAGGCCGACAACATACAGCATGTTCATTTGTTGCTACATAAAAATCTCACTAGAACAACTCTAATGATCTGATTTAAAAACATATATATATTCAAACTGCAAAACAAATTCATATAAATCAACTATAATCCAATAACATTTTAAAAAACACAAAAAATAACATTTCACGGCAGTGGCAGTTAACATACATTTTGATAATGGGTGATTAGGCTTTTTGCTTTTACTTCTGTTTTCCAAAACCAATCAGTTATTGTCTATGTAATTAAAGCATTAAACAAACAATGAGAAAAATTAATAATTTCGATAAAAAGGATGTTTCTCATTGCTCAGGTCCATTTTTATGCTTGCTAGCTCTGCTTAATTAGGGCAATTCCATAGTACTTGTGCTATTCAGCTTTGAACATTGAGCTCATTAATGGCAGAAAATGGATTGAAAATACCTATTTGTAATGTTTTAGATGAAAGCCATCTAGCAGTGATTTCTGTACATTGCCGGGATTTTGGCAAAAATATTTGTCACCTACTGGGTCAGAGCCTGTATATAGGACTCTGACAAATGTATTTTAAACAGTGCCCCCAGCAATTCTAACATACAGCTCAAATTTGGGAACTGCTCGCCTGGAGGCAGCTTTGCCAAAATACTTTCCCTTTCTAATTTTCTTTCTTTGCAATTTGAACTTTTTCGCATTTGTGATGCTCTTCCTTTAAGATCAGTGCTTCATAGTTTTTTCTCACATCTATAATTATCAGTATTCATTAAATTTCTCAGTGTGTATAGGGCTAGTACCTTCTTGGGCTTGCTTTTGCCAGGAAAAGATTTCAACTATCGGGAATTCCCTGGTGGTCAGTGGTGAGGACTCCACACTTCCACTGCTAGGGGCCCAGGTTTGATCCCTGGTCAGGGAACTAAGATCCTGCAAGCCACACAGCGTGGCCAAAAAAAAAAAAAAAAAAAAAAGGTTTTAACTATCAACTCAATGTGAATTAATAGTGAAACATAAAGTACTACATAGCACCATACTTGTGTTTCTTATGGTAGATACAACTGTACCTCCCTTGTTGTAATGCCTGAGACCTATTGTTGGCATTAAATTTGTTTGTGCGTATATGAGAAATAATCCGAAATGTATTCTTTAAGGAGTATATACCTGTCACACCAGGTAATAGCTGTAATTTGGAAAGCTAGTTTTTAGTACATCATTGGGCCATCTGGTTTGGAAAGTTCTGTAGACACTGTGCTTAAGTGAATATTTAATAGTTTTTTTATGATAAAGTCCACACCTAAGGATATAACACCAAGAAGAAAAAGTCACGGCCTCCCAGGGGCACCTCTTCCCTAGGCCAAACCAGAGAAATGCCAGCAGCTCTGTTGTTAGTTGCATAAATACCTTCCACTGCATGTCTAATGAAGGGTGGCATCTTCTCAGTCTGTATTTATATTATCTGCCTGCACAGGACTGAGGGCAAGAAACCTAGATATCATCACACATTGTGTAAATTTTCGAATTAGATTCCTTGTATCATCAAAGTCCAACATCTTGGGATAAGAGGAAATATTTGTTTCAAAATGAAGCCCACATTCCCCTGTCTTCCTATTCCTCCACTTACTAGGCTTTTGATTTTTTACAAGATTAATAAGATCTGAATAATAACTGAAACATAACTGTATTACAGTTTCTCTCGTCAAATATTCATTTTGTTATTCATAGAAATAAGAAATATCAAACCATTTTGACTACTTTCTTCAGGGCAATTTGTGTTAGGGCTGTAGAAAGTACATCATAGATCGAAAAAGTTCATAAGACCATGTATGTAGTTTTCTTAGAAAATTTTCACTTGTCTCTCCCCTTTCAAAACTCATTATTTGATGTTTAAATAAAACATTTTTAGAGTTGTAAATGTTAACCCTAAAAATCTGGGTGATCACTGATTGACAGCACAAGTAAATGATCTTCTGTTTGTTTTACTTTTCTTGGATTTTAATTTGCAATTTACATCAGCACCCTTGGGAAACCCAAATGTATTCCTTAGACAGGCTGTCTTTACTGAATTCTAGAAGGTGGTTCAAAACAGACTGAACTTCACTTCTACAGTGACTGGCGGCTTTTCTCTGTGATATCACATTCAGAGAAGTTGTCTGCTTTGTCAGCTGGTGCCCATTTTGTGTTTGATCTCCACACAAATGTACTCAGCTATCGTGTCTTGCTAACTAAGCAAGAACGGCTGATGGTTAGATTTCATAGATGATCCCAACTCAAATTAAAGTTATACATAATGTTCGAGTCTCTGTTTTATACTTACATTCTATAAAGTTCACCTGCAGAATACTTCTTCATATTAGTAGCTTTTATAATTTATGTAATTCTTCTAATACTTATTGTATTTCTTCATTTTTTTTTAATTTAAAAAGTTTTGATGTAGACCATTTTTTCTTAAAGTCTTTATTGAACTTGTTACAATATTGCCTCTGTTCCACGTCTCAGGCCTTTGGCCCCGAGGCATGTGGGATCCCAGCTCCCCGACCAGGGATCCAACCCACACCCCCTGCATTGGAAGGCGAAACCTCAACCACTGGACCACCAGGGAAGTCCCTTCATTGATTTTAGAAGTTGTATGCACGTAGTGTATAAATACTACCTAGTATATAGATACTAATAAAAACCGAGCACCTAGTATATAAATATTAATGAATAGAAATATTTTTGCAAGTTTTAAAAAATCTGACTGCCTTCAATTTCCTCCTTTGGCCTAATGTTTCACTCATGCATATAAAATGTTCACTCTGTTTCTGGTACCCCAAGCCTATCTCTGCATTATGACAGCCTCCACTGCCTTCAATAGCAGGGCACCCCTCTGTCTTAACATAACATTTAATTCTGTCCTGCTCTCAGACCTATTGGAATCGGACTTCCCAGTGTCCATCTGGCTGCACCCTCAATTGTTATAAAAAACTCCCCTCTTGGTCTTCCCTGGTGGTGCAGAGGTTAAGAATCCGCCTGCCAATGCAGGGGGCACAGTTTTGAGCCCTGGTCCAGGAGGATCCCACATGCCACGGAGCAAGTAAGCCCGTGCACCACAACTACTGAGCCTGTGCTCTAGAGCCCATGAGCCAGGACAGCTGAAGCCTGTGTGCCACAGCTGCTGAAGTCCATGCGCCTAGAGCCTGTGCTTTGCAGCAAGAGAAGCCACTGCAATAAGAAACCCGTGTACCACAACGAAGAGTAGCCCCCGCTCACCACAACTACAGAAAGCCCTCACGCAGCAACGAAGACCCAACACAGCCAAAAATAAATTTATTTATTTATTTATTTAAAAAAAGAATAAAACTCCCCTCTTTGCCTGGCCACCGTTTTTCAGCCCTCAACCCCAATACTTTATTTTTTAATTTTTTTTAATTGAAGTATATTCGATTCACAACATTGTGTTAGTTTCAGGTGTACAGCACAGTAATTCAATTATATATATATTCTTTTACAGATTCTTTTCCCTTATAGGTTATTACAAAATATTGAATATAGTTCCTTTTACTATACAGTAGGTCCTTGTTGGTTATCTGTTTTATGTATAGTAGTGTGTATATGTTAATTCCAACCTCCTAGTTTTTCCCTTCCCCAGGCTTTCCCCTTTGACAACCGCAGGTCTGTTCTCTATGTCTGTGAGTCTTTTTCTGTTTCATAGATAAGTTCATTGTGTCATATTTTAGATTCCACATATAAGTGACATCATATGGTATTTGTCTTTCTCTTTCTGACTTACTTCGCTTAGTATGATAATCTCTAGCTCCATCCATGTTGCTGCAAATGGCATTGTTTCATTCTTTTTTATGGCTGAGTAATACTCCATACACACACACACACACACACACACACACACACACACACACACACACACACACACACATCTCACATCTTCTTTATCCAGTCATCTGTCGGTGGACATTTAGGTTGTTTCCATGTCTTGGCTATTGTGTACTTACATAGAAAATACTGATGAGATATGCCCCTTAGCCTACTTTGTTTTTTTTAGCGATTAGGTCTACCACCCACAGTCTGGGTTCCTGGTATCCAAATAAGGATCAAGACCTAGGTGTGAACAGCAGTGTCACTGGAGACCTGTGAGACCATCACTTCAGAAACCCCATGGATCCAAACCACCTCCTTAGTTGTACGCCATTGAAAACAGAGCAGGGCAGCCCATTGGGTGTCAAACATCAGTGGTAGTGACTTGTGCTTGTAAAATTGACGAATACCAGATTCAATGGCACAGGGAATGTAATAATTCTGCCACAGCCATAGGTCAAAGGCAGCAGGTTCATTGACACCAAATTTTAGCCCTGGTGATTAAATTCAAGATTTGCTTGCTCAGAAACCTTTGGTGGGGTACTTTGTTGTACGTATTAAGTGGTTCCTCTTTCCACTACTATTTTTTGTTTCCTCCTCTGTAGTCCCAGTCCTACCCTACTCCACCCACATTCAGCTTGTACTTAGGGGACCTCTTCCCTCTAGGAAGAGCTGGCATTTATATATCTGCCCCTGAAGGGCTTCTCTCCACTTGGATGGCCATACTTAATCTTTAATTGAAAGTGACCTGTGTCCAGTGAATTTGGATTCCACTCATATGTTCTCTTATGTGTTTCCTTTGGCGACAGGATCATCATTGTGTTTGTTCCCACATCCAAGCTTTACCTTCATTTAATTCTGTTGATCCATTAGGACTTTGGGTCCCAGCTTTCCTGGATCAGACAGAAGCATATCTGGCAGCTTGGCTGTGACTATATTCTGCTTGCAGTTAAACTTATAAACAGTTTGATTAGAAATAGTGCTTTTTTACTTATGTGTTAACATCATTGAATAAAATGTGTACAAGTGTGTGGATAATTTCATGGCAATGTCCATTTACTAATTATGTCTCCATTACCACATTTAGTAGGTTTCAAAAGATTCTTTACTCCACATTGCTTCATCTTTTGAAAATTTACTTTATAAGCTCTGCCGATGATAAAGTCTTGCATATTCTGCCGTTTAAAGATGTGAACAGGTTTGTTGAGGAAAAGGATACGTAGAGAGAAATATAATGAAATTATTTTCACCAGAGTTGGCGATCCATCTCAGTTTTTATTTTATTTCTCATTGATTTTGTAGGGTTCCTAACCGGTGTGTAGCAACTAATATATTTAGGTGTTAGAACTGGCTCAGTAAGCCTAAATAAATCTAACCCTTCTGCTAGACAATAGCTCTTAAAATAGTTAAAGACCCAAATAGTTTCCTAACTATCCCATTTTACATGTTAAACATTCTCACTTTCTTTAACTATCACTCATATTGCCAGGTTTTGGGAGCACTTAATTCAGAAAGCACTTGAAGTCAACAGTGTTCCTTTTGAAAATGACCCCCAGAAATCAGCATTATACATCTGATGGGGTCCAATTTGTGCAGAGTCCAATGAGATTATCATGTTCTTATTGGGTTTACTACTTGGGTTTGGCAGGCAGATATTCCGTTAGCTTCTTTTGACAGCCATGTATGCAGTAGACAGTATTGAGCCCTAAAGCCACGTTCATTTGCTTGTCCCATTCATTTTGTCATTTTTCACCTGACCCACTGTCAAAACAGTTTTCCCCATCCTATGTGGCTGGGGATAAGTTTGCTCTTTTTTTTTTTTTTTTTTTGTAAACAAACTCATTACAATTTTTGAAAGTAAATCTTACCAAAAGACGTGACTGAGACAAAATACTCGAGAGTTTATTATGGTGTAGGCTGACTTATGACATATTTCCTATAATTATTTGCTGTGATCATATCTATATTCTGTACAATTTAAGTTAGAGGCAGCTGCCCTGGCGGAACTGGAGAGGATGCTCCTTCCTTTCAGTGCTGGGCCAGTTCCACCACCACACATCACACTGCTTCTGCCTTTTCAGTGCATAAATTTTGTAAGGCTCTGCTTTCTTAACAAATACAGTTAAATATTTGTTAATGCTTTAATGATGACATTAACCCCTTCCATGGCAAACCCCTTTTTTGAGGTCTAAAGCATTTCAGCGTTTTCTGAAATGCTGGCAATATTGAACAAACATCAGTTATATTCCTTTGGTTGGATTGCAGTGAAAATTGATGAGTTTAGTTAAGATTAATTTATGGCTTTGTACACACTATTTTCATTTCTACAGGGGGCTAATTTATTAGAGTATATGTTATCCTCAGATACCTTATAACTGTACCAACTCTATTCACAAATCATTTTGACTCACCATCAGAAAAATCTATCATATTTATTCTTTTGTCAAAAAGACTAAATTATTTATAGCAATTAGGTATACTGATCATGTAGATTATAAATGAAAGTTTTAGACATTTCTTAGTGACACAAGTACTCGTGACAAAGCAGAATGAGCTTTAGAGTTCGTTAAGTTGACTACCCTTCTTATAGGACTTTCACTCAGAAAAAAATCATCTCTATGATATACTAAATCATAGATATAGGGAGTATATATATATTTATTTATATGTGTTATATTTATTTATATGTATTTGTGCATTTATCCATTTTTAAATTTTTATTTCTGTGTAGCGTGTGTGTGGAATTTAAGGAATTACCTAAGGAATTTAAGAAGTGTACTCAACTTTGTGTTTTCTAGAGAAACCCTGAATACTTTCCTTACAGGAGAATAGCTATGATATGGGAAACAACATAAAACAATAACTAACACATAGGAGTCAATGAAAGCTAATTATGGTAAATGTAACCAGTATCAATGCAAGCTTTGTAGATGGACCACATTTTCTAAAATTTCAAAGCATGAAAACACAAACTACAGCTATGTGACTCTCAACATTCCTCCAACTTTTATACATCTCAGAAGTAGCTGCCTTCAGGCCGTTGATATAATATAGACATAAATGTTAACACCTAACAGGCATTCCTTTTGGGAATTTCAAATGATGAAAGCTGAAGCTAGAATAAAGTTAGGTTGATAGTTTATTTCAAAATTAGCAGGCAGAATTAATACATTTCTTATAGGCTTTGTCACGATTTAACCAAAGACAGTTTTAGGGTTGGAGAGAAATGTTTATTTCTACCAAGGCCATAAAAAGGAAAATAGGCTTATTTTGGAAGAATACAGAGGATGGAATTAGTAATGATAGCTTAAATTTTTTCTCATAATTCTGTATCAGAGGTAATCCATCATCAAGTATGTCCTGTCAATTCTCAGTGCCCGGTACTGTCAGACACGCAAGTATAGGATGGGATCGTTGCTTACTTCATAATTGTCAGCATGAGACACATGGAACATTCTCCACAGAAAGATATCTAAAGGGAAATGTGTCATTGCAAAGGCGGAAAGTTGTATTGTTTTTATCAGACTGTGGAAGAGTCTATATCAACATTTGATTAATGACTGTAAAAGCTTAATACAAACCCATAAGGGGTTGGTGGGATGGGAAGAGGGGGGAGCAGTGTGGAATTGTGGGAATATCCCTAGCCTGGGACATAGGACCCATGGGATTTGAGCCCAGATCTACCATTAACTAGGTATATGATGGTTTGAAGGCAGGAAATAAACACTTAAAAAGTAGACTAATCATATGCTTTGAACAAGTAATTTGTTCATGCTGGGCCTCAGCTTCCTCATCTGTTTTAAGTGAAGCCATGAATCAGAGATTTTACCAGTTTTGTTCATTGATGCATTCCAAGAACTAGGAACAGCACTTGGCAAGATTGTTTCTCCATAAACATTTGTTGGATAGATGAATGAATGAATGAATAATTGCCAGAGTAGCTAGATGGATTCACATTATATACATTCATTAACTTTTGCCTTGAAGGGTTGCCAGGACTTACACATGATTAAAAAATCTGAAAACTAACTTATACAGGTATTAAGATTTCATTCAATATCAGGAATGTGAATTTCATGTTGAGGTTAAATAGAAGCCAAAACCAGCATTCCTTATTTGATAAAATCATGAAAAAGAAGGTAAATGTCAGAAAAATGTTAGCAATATTTAAAAACAATATATGAACTAAGAACAGTGCCTGGCAATTATAAAATGACAACTTATTTTTATTCATTGTAATGGAAAAGAGATTGGACAAACTGTGATATAGTGACTTTTTTATGAATAAATCAATTTTTTGATTAAAAAGCAGTCACAGGCATACCTTGATAATTTTCATTATAGCAAGATGAATTAACATCAGTAAAATTGTCTGGCATGTTTAGTCGAATATATAAGATACACAATTAGTGAGAACCACAATATTGAGATTATATACTTCAGTTTTATCCATCTTTGAACAGTTGAAAAATCATTTTTTAATATTAGTAAATTTGATTTAAAATAATAGGGTTTCCCTGCTTTGTAAGAAATATTTACTTTAGTTAAGAAAAATAGCTAGTTAATAATAGTTTTCTTAATGTTTAGAATGTCAGATATATTTAAATCATTTTTAAACTAAAGATACAGGCATTCAAGTATTTTTTAGGCTATGGGGAGACCAGATAATTTGTTTACCTACAGTTACGTCTGAATTTTACCCATCATTGCTGCTTCGTCACTAGGACCAAGATTCAGTCAACATTTTATTTTTAAAGCCCATGAAATCTTTCCCAAATAAAAGGGCCCTTTGACTATTACCTTAAACTTAGCCTAACTTACAACCTCTTGCGCTAACTAAACTTATTATGGTAGATATTTCGCAACATATACGTATATCAGAGGATCACCTTGTATACCTTCAACTTACACAGTGTTATACGTCAAGTCTCAATAAAGCTGGGGGAAAATAAATAAATAAATAAATATTCACAGCCTCTTGCAATCACAGTAAAAAGACTTTATTACCTGGTGTATCTAAAATGCCCAAGATAAGGGATATTGGCCAAATAAAAATGCGTAAATACCAGCGCCACTTTTGTACTTAACCTAGTGTTGAAAGTCAAAACCTTATGGATGTTTAAGGTTTTTCATTTCATAATCTAGTTTCACTCTGAAGTGGTATCATTTCTATTTCATGAAAGAAGCAGCACAGAAAATTTAAGTGACCTAAATTGAGTTAACACAGCTACGAGGAACGATTAAGAGCTTAAACCCAGGTCTGCTGTTTTCCTGCTTCAGTGCTTGTTCCCCGCGTCACCACTGCCCATGTCACCATGGCCCACACTGTCATTACCTTCACATATGGCAGCCTCCAGTAGGAGTCTGGCTTGTTTGAGCAGCAAGTAGGCAAAGTGTACTAGTGTTTACAAGTGCATCCAAGGTTAGGGGATACTTTTATGCTTGTTTCGGGGAGAAGAGGTAAAGATTTTTCTTGTTGTTGTTCACTTAAGAGAAACCATATCACTCTTACAGATTAGCATTCTGAGAATGGAAGTACTATGCCAATGCAGAAATAACCCTCTCGTGTATGTATATATCTTCTATAACGTGCCATATTGTATAAACTGTAGTTTGCAATGAGAACATTATTACAAATACTGAACGACAGCAACAACAAAAGAATAACAAAGAACCAAAGGTAAGGAGGGCCTTTCTTATCGCCTAAATCAATTTGAACATGTCAAGAGTCCAAAAAATCAAAAGCTCTCTCCCATTATCAGATCCCCCAACTAAAGGGCTGTTGGATAGTAGGTTTGTAAGATAAAGGTGGGGAGGAGGCTTTTAGAGGGCTGGGTGTACAGTGAGGGCAGACACTGTATTTGCAATGACTGAAACTCCGTGAAGAATAGGATTTAATGCCAGTGTTATTGCCGTTTGGGCAAATGAAAATTCAGGCAGCGAAACTCTCACTAAAGTGAGAGTTAAAGATAGCTTTGTGCTACCCATGCTGAGTTCTGTCACAGTAGTATCTCTGGAAACCGTCTGGGTTACAGTAATATGTGATAACAATCCACAAAACATAATTAGCACTAAATAACCCAAAAAGGATAGTTATAGCAGCAAGTGCAATTACAAAATGGCTTTTTACATAAAGCTAGCTCAGAGCAGTTCTCTTTTAAGATGCAAAAAATAGTCTGTGGTTCATATACAAATCTACTAGACATCCTTCATGGAACGCATGACGTATATCTTCCCCCACATAAAACCCACACAAACTATTCTTACTTTCAGAATACGAACATGCCTTGGGTTCAAAGTCATCATGACATCCTAAAATTATCAGACTTGGAATTATGGCTAAACTGTGCACACTGGCTTACACACTTAAAAACACAGACACACACATGCACATTCCCCATGTGTGAAGTTGAGTTGTAAATAAAAACTGGGGAATTCTGTAAGCAAGTTTTAAATTAAATTGTGCAGTTCCATGCGTTTATTGAAGTTTCTTTCTGGTTGAAGAAACTTGCAGCGTTATTGGACCTCGAGGACCTCCATTCTACACAATCCCCCATCAAAGCCTGCCTGTTTTTCACAATCCTCTGTGTCACCTACATGCACAGAAGAAAACCACTACACCAAGGGGGAGAGAAAGCTCCCACTGTTTTTGGTGACAACATTTTATTTCGACTTTTTTTCCTTTTTAAAAATCAGCATGAACTAACTTGCTAAGGAAATTTATTTATGGTTAGAAACTATATTCCAAGTCTAATAAGCAACCAAAATGTGTAGTGAGGCTAAGACCAATATTTATGAGTATTTAATAAATAAGATATTCATTTCTTTAAATATTACACATATATTTGTATTTATGCATATGTATACACACACACACACACACACATACACACACATATATATAGCCAGATACATAGAAACTATATTTCTTTTTAAAGCCTTACTTTTAGGTTAATGGTGTCACATAGAATTTAGATGCCATACATTTGTTACATGATTTTTTTCCTCTGGCCTTATAAAATAGAGAATTTGAAAATTACCTATTGGTAGAATCATACTATAAGACATGTTGTAATTTTACCGTGAAATACTTCTAACTATGAGAAAATACAATTGTTTAATTGATTTTAACCTTTGTCTATAAACAGAATGTCGAAAAGATCACACATAATCAAAAGAGCTCATTATGACTCCTCACGCTATAACCAAAGTCATCTCACCGTAACATAATTATGGTCATGTCTCTCATGCTTCCTCACTCCTCCCCCCTCCACCAAATCCCCAGATGTCAGTGGTTTCACATTATACTTGGATAATGACAGAAGCCATCTCATAGCCCACAAGGGTCTGTCTGGCTGGGCTCTTCCTCCCTTCCTGCTCCCCCACTTAAACCTTTCCCTTTGTTCCCACTGCTTAAAGGATATTTGCATGTGCTCACTCTTAGACAGTCTCTCCTTTACTGTCTTTCCCTGAGATTTTATTGAATTGCAGTAAACTTTTGCCCTGACTTAAAATGAAGGGTGCTGGCCTGAATGAGTTGTCTATAGCTACGTGAACCTTGTAGACAGTCGTTTAAATTTGAGTAAAGTCAGCCAGATCTTAGTACCATAGCCTCTAATGCAAATCATATTCGGATGGAGAATTGGTGATAAATTATTTATGTTTTAACTTACACTAAGGATATTGAGTAAATTTTTGACTATCCAAAGTGACATAAAAATGGATCATTTTCTAGAACAGATCATAAGCTAGGCCATAAAGCAAACCTCAATAGTTTTGAAAGGATGTAAACAGTACAAAGTATGTTCTCTGATCGTGGAATGAAATTATAGAAATAAATAGCAGGAAAAAACATGGGGAACTCATAAATATATGGAAACTATACAACATATTGCTAAATAACGAATGGGTCAAAGAAGAAATCAAAAGGGAAAGCAGAAAATACTTTGAGATGAATGAAAATGAAGACACAACAAACTGAATTTGATAGAATGCAGATAAGGTGTTATTTAGGGAAATGTTTAGCCATAAATGCTTAAGAAAGAAAAAAGACTTTAAATCAATCAAAATAGATCACAGACCTAAATATAAGAGCTGAAGCATGATACCCTTAGAAGAAAACAGGAGTAAATATTTATGACATGGGATTTGGCAAAGGATTCTTAGATAAGACACCAAAAGCATAAGCCATAACAACAAAATAGGTAAATTAGACTTTACCAAAATTAAAAATTTTGTGCTTCAGTGGATACCATAAATTAACTAAAAGTACAACCCGCAGAATGGAAACAATGTTTGCAAGTCATATATTTGACAAGGGACTTGGATCTAGAATATATAAAGAACTCTTACAACTCAATAATAAAAAGACTAAGCAATGAAAACTTGGGCAAAAGATATTGCAAAGGCAGTTATACAGATGGCCAATAAGCACATAAAAAGATGCTCAATACCACTTGTCGTGAGAGAATTGCAGATCAAAAGCACAGTCAGATTATACTTCCCATCTACTAGGATGTCAGGTGAAAAGTCAGATAATAAGTGTAAGCTAGGATGTGGAGAAATCTAAACTCTCATAAACTGCTGGTAGGGATGTAAAATGGTGTAGCTGCTTTGGAAAATAGTCTGACAGTTCCTTAAATGATTAAATGTAGAGTTACTTTATGATCCAGCAACCCCAGTCCTATTTGTATACCCAAGAGAATTGAAAACCTGTCTGCGCAGAAACTTGTGCAGCTAAGTTTATAGCAGCATTTTTCATGATAGCCAAAAGATGGAAACAAGTGTCTGTCAACTGACAGTGGATAAAGCAAAAATGTGGTATATCCATAGACTGGAATCTTATTTGGCCATAAAAAGAAATGCAGTATTGCTACATGCTACAACGTGGAAGAATCTTGCAAACATTAGGCTAAGTATAAGAAGCTAATCACAAAAGACCACATATTATATGATTCCACTCATGAAATATCCAGAATAAAGAAACCTATATAGAGAGAAGGTAGGTTAATGGTTGCTTAGGGCTGGGGGGCATGGGGATGATAGGAGGATGGATTTGTATGCTAGCTAAAGGGTAAAGGGCACAGGGTTTCTTTTAGAAGTGGTGAAAATGTTCTAAAATTGATTGTGGTGAGAGTTACGTATAGCTGTGAATATGCTAACAATCATTGAATTGTACAGTATAAATGGGTGAATTGTATGGTATGTGAATTATATCTTAAGAAAGCTGTATTTTTAAGGTGATAGGGAGAAATACTAGCATAGGTAAGAGCTACCAAATAGCAGCGAATCTTAGTTTAGCCATCATCTTTTTCAAAGTTAGTTTGGGGGCTATGGAATAAAACATTGTGTCTGAATTTCATCCTCTGGAAGAGAATCTAATGAACAGCGTAAAGGAAAAAGGATCAGTCAGTAGATATAGAAAGAAAGAAGAGAGGGTCTACCAATTTCCATCAGTCCAGTATAATTGTCAGTCATCTGTATACAGCTAGTGAAGGCCTGTCTTCCTCTGATCAAGGGCCACCTGCACCTGCAGAAGACATCTCCTGTAGTGAATCATGGGGAAAAATCCGTGCTACTAACCAGCTGGGTAATGCCCAGACAATCTCAGTTCAGCTAAGTAAGTGTGCGTTTTTGGCAAACCTCTTGTGAATGCTAACATTTTTGTAATGTAATACATTCTTAATAGCCGTTTGTATAAATTTGTGTGTAACCACCAAGAAGTACTATCTAGAAGATCCATTCATTGTCTCAGAAGAAATTTCTCATAGAATCTGGGGTCAGGCATGCCCCATAGGGTAGTCTGTGTTCCATCCCATGGGTGGGCAGTCTTTTTCTGCATAATGGCCAAGCTAAGAAAAGGAAAAGTGTTTACTGGCGGCACTTTTATTTCAAATCATAAAGTGCAGACTCTGTGATCAGACTTTCATATAATTTTATTATCACTAAAGGATTTCCTTTTCTGGGGGAAAAAAATCCATAACCATAAAAACAGCACGCATAGCATGATTACAGTGCTGTGCTTTTGTACATATATGTCAGGTAGGAACTGGTGGTGCTGGGTGAAGTGTTGGTGGGATTTCTTGGTTCAGTCAAAACCAGGACAAGAAAAGTGAGCACCAAGAACAGACCTGTGGGTGCTGGAGAGGCAGGAGGGGAAAGGATGGTTGAAGAGATCAAGTCATTTCCCAACACGGTGGGAGGTTAACAAGTGATTGCTTTTCTTCTCCATTCCCATTTGTTAAATGGAAAATTTTTGTTTCATGCTGTATCTGTTTCTTAGGGCTGCCATAACAAATCACCACAAACTGGGGAGCTTAAAACAACAGAAATTGATTCTCTCATTTCTGAAGCTAGAAGTTCAAAATCAGAATCAAGGTGTTGGGGCTTCCCTGGTGGCGCAGTGGTTGAGAGTCCGCCTGCCGATGCAGGGGACGCGGGTTCGTGCCCAGGTCCGGGAAGATCCCACGTGCTGCGGAGTGGCTGGGCCCGTGAGCCATGGCCGCTGAGCCTGCGCATCCAGAGCCTGTGCTCCGCAACGGGAGAGGCCACAACAGTGAGAGGCCCGCATACCGCAAAAAAAAAAAAAAAAAATCGAGGTGTTGTCAAGATCACTTTCTCTCTGACCCTTCCTGGCTTCTGGTAGCTCCTGACAATCCTTACCATTTCTTGCCTTGGGGCTGCAATCTCTTCCTTTGTCTTCACATGGCCTTCTTGTAAAGACACCAGTGACTGAATTTAGGGGCTACCCTAATCCAGTGTCATCTCCTCATAACTAATTATCTCTACCCAGTGCCCCAGTCTGCCCTTTGGATGATGGCATACCCAGTTGGCAGCTTGCCTGAAACCTCATGAGAGATCCTGAGCTAAGCAGGTGCCAGATTCATGAACCTCAGAAAAATAACACATGATTGTTGTTTTAAGCTGCTGAGTTTTGAAGTCATTTGTTCTGTAGCTCTCGATAAGTGGCACACCATCTGACAGGAATACTTCCTTTGGGTGCACACTTGGATTTTACGGTTTCAACATATCTTACAACCCTAGTAGTTGTTTCTTTAAAAATGTAAGTGGGGAGAAGTTCCTTGTTACACACGATAAGCAGACAATGTAATGGTAGAATTTAGCCGAAGTGAGTTTATGGTAAATAAAATGTTTCTGAAAGAAAGATAAATAGCAAGAAATCTTTATAGTTTCTCACCAATAGCCTCTTCATCTCTGCTACAAATTAGAAGTTACAAAGATTAGGAGAGCTAGTGTGCAAGTAGCCTCGCATTAATCATAGTGTCCAGACAGCCGATGACTGAAATATTAGATTCATAAGATATATATATGTATATATATGTATATATATGTATATATATACATTTACCTTACATTACAGTGATAGAAACAGATATTGATTTCCTATCTCACTAGGAGTCTTGTGTTTGTATAAAGCTACTTTCATAAAATGTCCCGAAACAATATATAAAGATAAGAAAAATGCAAGCAAAAGGGAAAAATAAAGGAGAATAGAGGCAGTAGGGTAAGTAAGGGTTATTCAGGTAATTCACATAGTGAGTGAGTGAGCACATTAGCAAACCCATGCCTGACATGAGTCTCTGGTTATCAGACTTGCCCAGAATGTCAAATTTATATGAAGTTTACTCTTGGGGCTTTTGTTTATGTTACCTAATAAGTGACTAAAGGTTATACATATAACCCACATGCTGATGTCAGAAGTCTTCATTTAAAACTATCCCAGGGCTTACCTGGTGGTGCAGTGGTTGAGAGACCACCTGCCGATGCAGGGGACGCGGGTTCGTGCCCCGGTCCGGGAGGATCCCACATACCGCGGAGCGGCTGCGCCCGTGAGCCATGGCCGCTGAGCCTGCGCGTCCGGAGCCTGTGCTCCGCAACGGGAGAGGCCACAACAGTGAGAGGCCCACGTACCGCAAAAGAAATAAAAAATAAAAATAAAGTAAAATAAAATAAAATAATAAAAATATCCCAGAGCGCTTTTTTGCCTGGAAGGCAGTTGATCCTTAATGGCTGTTGTTGTAATACATAGATATGTGTAATCTTCTGAAATTCACTTAAATAGTGTTTAGTTTGGTTTTAACTTTCTCCCCACGTGGGTTCTTGGAGGTGTGAAAAAGCAATTGAAATCATTACCTTGACTTCCTTCTTCTTTAAGCCTTTTGATGGACACGCCCATGGGCAGTGAAATAGGGAATAAAGTGAGCAGACCAACAAAGAAGCCAAGGGCCTGGTCTAGTCAGCCCTGAACAGTTTTTCGCTGACCATTTAACTAGTCAGACACTCAGACATGGTTAGCCCAGTAGGAGTCCTCCAGTTCTTAAGGTGAGCGGTTGTACGCTCGTTGCCAGTGTGTTGACTTTCTAGGCTCCCTACCTGCATGTCATGGTTTTCTTGACCATCCAAGGAAGCACTTAGTGGAATCTCTTTATGCTTTATCTGTGGCAAACTCAAATTCACCTTCTTTCCTAAATCAAGGGCTGTTTATTGTACAGTTAGGTGGAAAGTAGAGGTACTTACGGAGAGAAGTGCTGGGAGTTGGTGTTGATGGGGTAGTTACAGTCAATGTCATTTATTTTAGAAAATCAGCTAAAAGAAAAATTAACTCGTCAAAATGATCTCTCATGTATTCTACAAATTTCACGTTCCATTAAGTCATTGAGATTAGTAATCACGTTGTAGGAAGCAAAATGTCACAGGAGAGTTCTACGTAGGGAACAATTTAGTGTTAATTGTATTAATCCGATTAAGACCTACCCAAAAATCTATCATTCTTTGAGACAGAGGGTTTTAACTGATGCCCAGGGGAAAGGAGGGGGAATCTGAGAAGTTCTAGGTAGGTATTTATTGCACAGCCAGAGGAGCATTGGGAAGCAAGTGAAAAGCACAAAAGGAAATTCAAAGGTGAGAATGGAAGATTCCATAGACAAATTCTGTCTTCTTCATGGTTTTGCCTTGGGCCATGGTGGCAGTTGGTTATACCTGGAGAAATCCTGGCCATCTGCTGCCTTCCCCCTGCTCCAGTTTGCCTCTGCGGGAGGTGAGCTTCCAGAACCAGTTGGAAAGACTCAGAATCTTAGGTTCTATCAATTCAGCTCAAAGTCCCCAAGGACTAGCATGGGTCATCTAGATCTACGAGATTCACCTGCGTTTCTTGTATATTCCAATCCTTCAGTGCGAAAAGCTGAAGGATAAATGATCAAGTGAGAGTAACGAGTAGTATCAGGATTTGGCCCGAGGCGGGGATTCTGAGAAGCCAAGTGGCAGGCAGCCTGGGCAGAAGTCCAGACTAGGGGGAGGCAGGGGCGAGGCAAAGGGAGAATGCAGAGCTGAAGTGTAGATGTAAGTGGAGGATGAATCTTATGAACCAGTCGTTATTACAAGGGCAGGTATCCAGCGCTGATGGGAAGATCACCAAGGACCAAGAGTGAGGCTTATCCAGTACTTCCCAGAAAACAGTGCATCTGGGATCCCTTCTTCTTGCTGGATTGGATCTCACAATCTGAGCTCATGGTGGGAGCTGAACCTGGCACAGACATTTGATGGCTTAGAGGGGACCTGGGTGTGGGGATGAGGAATGATTACAGCGCTTGGATGGACTCCCCGCCTCTTGTTTTTCCCTCTTTATTTTTAGTTCAATGTATAAGGATTTCCTTGGATTCAGGGAGTCTTAACACCTTTCCCTAAAAATATAAGAAAAATATAAGAACCTGCTGGATGGACTTTATGGATTTTCTATCTTTGTAATTGATTTTCCTACGACAGCCATGCCCTCCAGAATGTAATTTAACAAAGCACATATGACGAATTTATAAGAAGTTGTGGGAAAATATCTTCATGTGTTCTGTGTAAAGAAACTTTCATTAGAAAATGACTCTTAGCTTCCATTAGGTTATAATATGTCTTAGGCAGTTCTGCAGTAACAGAGAACCATAGACAGGGTGGCTTACAAACAACACAGATTTATTTTTGACAATTCTGAAGGCTGGGAAGCCCAAGACTAAGGTGCTGGCAGATTCTCTGTCTGGTGAGGACCCACTCTCTAGCTCACAGGTAGCTGTCTTCTCACTGTGTCCTTACATAGCAGAAGGGGTGAGGGAGCTCTGTGGGGTCTCTGTTATAAAGGCACTAATCTCATTCCTGAGGGCTCCACCTCATGACCTAATCACCACCTCCCCAAAGGCTCCATCACTGAATACCATCACATTGGGGATTAGGTTTCAATATAAGATTTTTGGTCAAATACAAACATTTAGTCTATAGCATAATACTGATTCAATCAATATTAATGAAACTTTTTAATGAACAGGGGGTTATGTTTGTAAAACATGTCTTCTTGTTCATATAGTTTAATATTCTAAAGTAACTGCAGTCTATGTCAAAGAAAAAAATCATTAAAAAATAGAAAAGACAGTGTCCAAGGAACACCTTTCAAATTTGTTAATAACCCCCTTTTCATAGTATATGTGGCGATAAACTATGATTGATTAATTGTACATCCATTCATTTATTTATATTAAAGTTCTAAGCACCAGTTCTATCAAGTTAAAGTGAGCAAAACAGATACAGGTCCTGCCCTTACTGAACTTAGAATTCCAGTGGAAATTATTTTTCATCTAAAATTTTCTTTGTCATTTTAGGCCACATATTTTGCACTCGGTCAGATTTTAGAACCATTTATAAAATCATTCTTTATGTTTTTCTTTAATTTTACACTTCATATTTATTTTATTTGAATATATTTAAATGTAACACTTGAAACACATTTTAATAAGAACTCATTAAAGCTAATGGAAGGGCTTCCCTGGTGGCGCAGTGGTTGAGAGTCCGCCTGCCGATGCAGGGGACACGGGTTCATGCCCCGGTCCGGGAAGATCCCACATGCCGCGGAGCGGCTGGGCCCGTGAGCCATGGCCGCTGAGCCTGCGCGTCCGGAGCCTGGGCTCCGCAACGGGAGAGGCCACAGCAGTGAGAGGCCCGCCCACGGCAAAAAAAAAAAAAAAAAAAAACTAATGGAAGACTTTATTAAATCTCACACGAGGCATCACTGCATTTCAGACAATGAAAAACAATGTATTGTAGAAAGATGCCCGTTGTATTAGTTTTCTGTCACTGTTATAACAAATAACCACAAACCGAGAGGCTTAAAACAATGCAAATTATCATCCAGTTCAGGAGGTCAGAAGTCTGACATGAGTCTGACTGGGCTAAAACAAAGGTATCAGCAGGGTTGTAGACCTTTCTGGAAGGTCTAAGGGAGAATGCATTTCCTTACCTTCCTCACCTTCTAGAGGCTGCCCTCATTCCTTGGCTTATGGTCCTCCCGTCTTCAAAGTCAGCAGTGGCCGGCTGAGTTCTCCTCATCCTGCCGGCTCTCTGCATCCCTCTTCCACTTTTCAGGACCCTTGTGATTCGTCTAACCTGGATAATCCAGAATCATCTCCCTCTGTGAGGATCGGCTGGTTAGTGACCATAATTCTGTTGGCAACCTTAGTTCCTCTTTGCCATGTAACCTAAAATATCCACAAGTCCTGAGCATTAGGACATGGGCACCTTTAGAGCTGTTATTCTGCCTCCCGTTTCTACTGTCAGTGTAAGAAATGACCACCCCGTCCAGCCAAGCACATGTCAGTTCTCTTCAGAAGGAGATTTCACTGTCTCTTTGAGTTAACCTGTTGCAGTTTCTGTGAACATTTGCCTGATTGCCTGCATGTAATCTCAAGCTCACCTTGCGCTCTTTGAGCCCTTTCTGTCTTCTCTGCAGCTCTGGGAGCCACTAGCCATTATTTTTCTCCATTTGAAAACAGTTCATTTCCAGAAGCCATCACTGCATTCAGGCTTAGTTATTGATAGACATAGAAGAGATTAGCTTTACCTACAGTATTAAATACGTTTGTCTTACATGTTTGATAAGTGGGAGGAATAAAAACAACAGCAGCTAAGCTCTTTGTCATTAGTAATTCATTTCATTGCTCTAATGGTGCTATGAGGTAGATTCTTACCCTGAGAATGAAAAGCTTGATGGGAAGGAATGTAATTTACATGTATCGAACAATCATGATTCTGTAACCTTTGAATCTAGTCCTGTAAATAAACGCTCGTAAACAATAACGTTTTACTTTGGCTTTTTTGTTTGTTTTTTATTTTCATTTTTTATTATTTTTTATTGAAGTATAGTTGGTTTACAATATTATGTTAGTTTCAGGTGTACAGAACAGCGATTCAGTTATACATATACACATTTTTTCTTTTTCAGATTCTCTTCCCTTACAGGTTATTACAAAATATTGAGTATAATTCTCTGTGCTTTACAGTAGGTCCTTGTTGGTTATCTGTCTTGTATATAGTAGTGTGTGCTTTCCCTTTTGGCACCATAAATTTCTTTTTTTAT
This sequence comes from Lipotes vexillifer, assembly GCF_000442215.2. NCBI lineage: Eukaryota > Metazoa > Chordata > Mammalia > Artiodactyla > Lipotidae > Lipotes > Lipotes vexillifer. The sequence goes on along the minus strand of NW_006774406.1, from coordinate 237,400 downwards.
ATCTGTGAGTCTCTTTCTGTTTGGAAATAAGTTCATTTGTATTATTTTTTAGATTCCATATATAAGTGACATCATGTAATATCTGTCTCTGTCTGACTTCACTTAGTATGATAATCTCTAGGTCCATCCATGTTGCTGCAAATGGCATTATTTCATTCTTTTTTGTGGCTGAGTAATATCCTGTTGTATATGTATGTATACCACATCTTCTTTATCCATCTGTTGGTGGACATTTAGGTTGCTTCCATGTCTTGGCTCTTGTAAATAGTGCTGCAATGAATATAACATTTCACTTTGTATTGATAACTGTGGATCCACTAGTTTGAAAATGTGTCTTGGTACAGTCATGACAGATTACATTTGTGAATCCTTACCATGTGTCAACACTGTTCTTAGTGCTTTATAGGGCTTGACTCATTCAGTGCTCCTCAAATATCTATTAGGTAGGTGACATTATCCTCATTTTACAGTTATGGAAACTGAGGTAGACTGGAGTTAAGTAAGTTGCCCAGGAGTACACAGCTGTAGGTCACTGGTCCCAGCCCGGGAGACTGGGCACACAGTGCTTGCTTATTACCACCCTGCTCTGCTGCCCACAAATTGCCTGCATACTGCTGCATCTGTGAGGGTTTTGAAATCTATTCCCTTTCTTATTTGGACCCTGAGTCAGTAGTTCATTTGAACAATGGCCAGTTTTGTTCCTGTTTCACTGCATGTCATTAAATGCTAATAGTTACTCAATTTAGTGTCACTTAGTACAAAATGCATTCTCTCCTTTTATTTGTTCTTAAATGTGGCCACTTTTGATGATAATGCAGGAGTACATTGCAAGTGTGCAGGATTTTGTCTTCTGTAATTTCTGATGATAGAACTTAGACAAACATTTAACTGCATGTTTGCACACACAGATGGTGCACACACACGTACACAGAAATTGCACCGGAAATGCTTTTACTTCATTAGTTAAGGAAATTAGAAGTGCTAAGTACTAGCTCACATTTTAGCAGTTTATTTTTTGGCTGTATCGTGACGCCCTGTAGCAAAAGCTTTCTTTGAGTACTTTAGTTTAACTAAATGTAGAACTGCATAGCTATCGCTATGTTATTGAAAGATGCAAATGGATATGTGTTTCTCACCTTTGACAAGAAGTATAGCAGAAGACACTATAGCATCTTAGTGTTGGAAGGGCTCTTAGAAAGCTCCTAGTGCTCTAATACAGCCTCCCAAATATGAAATAATTTTTATGTGGTGTTCCTGACACTTTCAATGATGGTGAACAAACTTCTTTACTAGGTGTTCTATTCCATTTCCAAGCAGATCTCATTATTTAAAAGTTGTTCCAGGGACTTCTGGCAGTCCAGTGGTTAACACTCTGTGCTTCCAATGCAGGGGGCGCGGGTTTGATCCCTGGTCGGGGAACTAAGGTCCCACCTGCTGCGTGGCACGGCCAAATAAATAAATAAGTGTTTGATTCTGTAAAAAAAAAAAAAAAAATTATAAAAAGTTGTTGCATTACTGAGATGAGTATCTACTCGCTTTCTTTGTCTCTGGTATTAGCTAACTTAGCCCACTGCCTCACTGCTTGGCCCTTAATAGGAATTCAATATATATTTGTGGTTGATGGAAGCGCATTCACCTTTTAATATCATGGACATTCAGCTCAATTCAGCTAAAGTCATTCACAGCCATTAGAAGTTAGATTGAATCTCTGCTTTCCAGTTTCCCTGCTAACAGGGAAGTTATACGTGGATCATTATAATTAAGTATATGCTATAAATGTAGAATCACAGAGGAGGGACTCTGGATGGGGCAGGGAGATGGAAAGTAGAGGAGGGGGTGAAAATGTTTTCAAGAGTAAATAAGTTTGATCTGAGTCTTAAAGATGAGGGGGAGTTATCCCAGGAAGGAGTGCAGAGGTGAAAGGGCACCTTAAGAAAAGGAATAGTAGCACAAAAGCAGGGAGGCATCCTGCTGTGTGTTGGCTTCACAATGCAGGAGTTACAGTTCAAGCAGAGGACTGGGGTGGAAATGCGGGGGCGGGGGGTGCGGGGAGTCATGAAGGCCCTGAGCGCTGTGTGGGGTCACTTTATATTTGTGGAAGTTGGGGATCAAGGGAGGCACAGAGTCACACTTGGATGCTCTCTTATTTTCCTGAATTTGGTTCCTTTTCAGACTAGGCAGCTACTCCCTTTCTTCCCCACCCCCGATGACATATTTTCCATCCTGTCCCCATCGTGCACATCCTCTGAATGTCTTCTAGATTTCAGTGTACCACTTGAAATGGGAGTCCAAAAACTGAACTGAATATCCTGGTTGCTTCCTGAAAAAGATCAGGGTACCAAGAGATCGGTGTTTTTCCTTTCCGCACTCTCATTCCATGAGCACTATCTACCTGTGCTACCTTTTTGGTAAGTCATGTCATACCTTTGATGCATTTGAGTGTGTAGCCAATTAAAACGCTCGGTCTTTTTCAGGTGGCCTACTTTGTAGCCAAGACTTTCCAATCCTTTGTTAATGCCTTTTTATTTTGCTTAATCTCTGTGCATTTCTTGGCAATATGAGATATCACCCAGTTCACCATGTCTCATCATGACTGCTTGATGAGATCATTGGAATCCAGACTTTGCCTCTAGTGTAATCATAAATTTAGCCTTTTGCCGTTTACCTATCTGCTGAGGATGCTATTGCATCTTGGGCAAAGCAGCACAGATCTGTTTTCTCCTGAGATTTGATGTTTTGTAAAAGGCATGAGAAGGATTCTCACTCACCTCCCCCATATAAAATATATATCTGATATTTATTTCAAAATATGACTATTAAGTAACAAAAGCAACTTAACCATATCAAATATTCATTTATATTTAATATGTCTACGCATAGCAAAATAAACTAGAGCAAATGTCCCTAAAGAAGGTAATGTCAATTTATTTTCTTTCTATTTCAGACAAAAGTAAATGCATTATTAAATAGTTAATGACAAAATAAATACCCCTTTTTTTTTTTCAACTTACATGATCCTGAAATTGTACGTTGTTTCCTTGGCTTTCAAGATCATGTTCTTGTTATTACATAAAATTGTTTTCACCTTCAAAGGAGTTCTTGTCCTCAGTATTACAGGCTGGTACCTGTAGGAGAGTAACCGAGAATAGGCATAAAATAGAACAATAAAAGATAACAGTAGACCTCATAGAGATTATTCTGATGGGCAGTAGATGTTTCGTTTGGGGGAATGTCTGGTTCACTAATGCACCTGTCTGCTTGCTAAGAGTGCCATCAGCCCTCTGACAAAAGTTGACTGTTTAGGTTATTTTTCTTCTTTATATTATTATTTCTGTCACTTACATTACCTATCAAAGTGCATTAACCTTGATGCTAAATATCAGGTGTTATGCTGTGTAACCACATACAGGTCAAGTACCCAACCCAGGAAATCTCAAGAGGATACTTACATTTCTGTGGAAATTGGTTTATTTTTAGAGATTACTTTCCTCCTCCTTCTGAGTGATGCAGGCCCAGAAACTGAGCCTGTCCACTACTGCCTCCGAATAGGTAATATCAGTAGAAATTTTCAGACCAAAATCTTCTCTCCACCATTTATAGGGAGAAAGTTGACAGACTTAATTAATGAATAATTTGTCTCTTTCTTCTGTACCCCATAGTATCCAACTTGTTTGTGATTTAGGCACAGGTCTAATTTGCTGTCTTCTAAATGACATTTTTTAAATGTGGAATTCTAAAAAAATTTTATTTTGATTTCCAATGTGTTAATTTCTATTGTATAGCAAAGTGATTCAGTTGTACGTATATATATATATATATATATATATAATATTCTTTTTCATATTCTTTTCCATTATGGTTTATCACAGAATACTGAATATAGTTCCTTGTGCTACACAGTAGGACCCTGTTGTTTATCCATCCTATATATAATAGTTTGCATTTGCTAACCCCAAACTCCCTATCCTTCCCTCCCCCAGACCCCCTTGGCAATCACAAGTCTGTTCTCTATGTCTGTGAGTCCGTTTCTGTTTTGTAGATAAGCCCAATTGTGTCATATTTCAGATTCCATATATGTGATATCATATGATATTTGTCTTTCTGTTTCTGACTTAGTATGATAATCTCTAGGTCTATCTGTGTTGCTACAAATGGCATCATTTCATTCTTTTTTATGGCTGAGTAGTATTCCATTGTATATATGTACCACATCTTAAATGAGGACTTTTAAGATCTTTTGTCTAAATGACTTTTTAAAGAGATCTTGCAGATGAAAACAGTGAAGGACTATTTCTTTGGGCTTATTCCATGTTCCACACTCATGTGTAGGATGTATAAGTATAGTGTGTAAGATGTATAAGTGGGCCTACTCAGTTCAAACCCATTTTGTTCGAACAACTAACTTGAAAAGCAGCTATAACTTCAATATTTCATAAGATTCGTATTAGGAGAGGGAAAAGTAGGTTGGAAGAGTCTCTGCTTGTCTCCCATTCTTCCTAATACTGCAAGGTTTAAGATCCCTCAGGGTTCTAAAGATGGGGAGATCTAAAGATGTGGTATTGTTGTAATGAATCGTCAGTTGGAAAATAACTGAAGTGAAATCAATCAAGTTTTACGAATTTTTTTCCAAGTCATTATAACTTGGTTGCAGTATATAATATTTTAAGATTATATATTTTTTCACTTTTCTCACTTATCTTTGGTAGTTACATTTTTCTTCCCTTAGATAGGAAACGGTACAAGTGATGCTTGGTAAGTCTTACTGGCTGTGAGGAAATGGAATATAAAATAGAATCCAAATCAATTTACCTGTCCTTCAAAAATGGAAACTTTGGGAAGGGTAAGTCATCAAGAGATGGTCTTGGAGGAGCTTCAAGATGATGGAAGAGTAAGACATGGAGATCACCTTCCTCTCCACAAATACATAAGAAATACATCTACATGTGGAACAGCTCCTACAGAACACCTACTGAACGCTGGCAGAAGACCTCAGACCTCCCAAAAGGCAAGAAACTCCCCCACGTATCTGGGTAGGGCAGAAGAAAAAAGAATAAACAAAGACAAAAGGATAGGGACGGGACCTGCACCAGTGGGAGGGAGCTGTGAAGGAGCAAAGGTTTCCACACCCTAGGAAGCCCCTTCGCGGGCGGAGACGTTGGGTGGCGGAGCGGGGAAGCTTCGGGGCTGCGGAGGACAGCACAGCCACAGGGGTGCGGAGGGCAAAGCGGAGAGATTCCCGCACAGAGGATCGGCGCCGACCGGCACTCACCAGCCCGAGACGCTTGTCTGCTCACCCGCCCCGGGCGAAGCTGGGAGCTGAGGCTCGGGCTTCCGTCGGATCCCAGGAAGCGGACTGGGGTTGGCTGCGTGAACACAGCCTGAAGGGGTTAGTGCGCCACCGCTGGCCGGGAGGGAGTCCGGGGAAAAGTCTGGAGCTGCCGAAGAGGCAAGAGACTTTTTCTTGCCTCTTTGTTTCCTGGTGCGCGAGGAGAGGGGATTCAGAGCGCTGCTTAAAGAGCTCCAGAGACGGGCGCGAGCCGCGGCTAAAAGCGCGGACCCCAGAGACGGGCATGAGACGCTAAGGCTGCTGCTGCCGCCACCAAGAAGCCTGTGTGCGAGCACAGGTCACTATCCACACCCCACTTCCGGGGAGCCTGTGCAGCCCACCACTTTCAGGGTCCCGTGATCCAGGGACAACTTCCCCGGGAGAACACACGGTGCCCCTCAGGCTGGTGCAACGTTATGCCGGCCTCTGCCGCCGCAGGCTCGCCCCGCATCCGTATCCCTCCATGTCCCCCAGCCTGAGTGAGCCAGAGCCCCCGAATCAAATGCTCCTTTAACCATGTCCTGTCTGAGTGGAGAACAGGCGCCCTCAGGCAACCTACATGGAAAAGCGGGTCCAAATCCAAAGCTGAACCCTGTGCGAACAAACAAGAGAAAGGGAAATCTCTTCCAGCAGCCTCAGGAGCAGCGGATTAAATTTCCACAATCAACTTGATATACCCTGCATCTGTGGAATACCTGAATAGACAACGAAACATCCCAAATTGTGGAGGTGGACTTTGGGAGCAAAGATATATATATATATATATATCTCCCTTTTTCTCTTTTTGTGAGTGTGTATGTGTATGCTTCTGTGTGTGATTTTGTCTGTATAGCTTTGCTACCATTTCTCTTAGGGTTCTGTCTGTTTTTTTTTTAACTTAAAAATTTTTTTCATAATATTTTTAATACCTTTTTTATATTTTCCTTCCTTCCTTCCTTCCTTCCTTCCTTCCTTCCTTCCTCCCTCCCTCCCTCCCTCCCTCCCTCCCTCCTGCCCATCCTTCCATTTCTTCTCCCTTTTATTCTGAGCCGTGTGAATGAAAGGCTCTTGGTGCTTCAGCCAGGCATCGGGGCTGTGCCTCTGAGGTGGGAGAGCCAACTTCAGGACACTGGTCCACAAGAGACCTCCCAGCTCCATATAATATCAAACAGCGAAAATCTCCGAGAGATCTCCATCTCAGCACCAACACCTAGCTTCACCAAATGACCAACAAGCTACAGTGCTGGACACCCTATGCCAGACAACTGGCAAGACATGAACACAGCCCCGTCCATTAGCAGAGAGGCTGCCTAAAATCATAATAAGGCCACAGACACCCCAAAACACACCACCAGACGTTCACTTGCCCACCATAAAGACAAGATCCAGCCTCATCCGCCAGAACACAAGCGCTAGTCCCCACCACCAGGAAACCTACACAACCCACTGAATCAACCTTAGGCACTGGGGACAGACACCAAAAACAACAGGAACTACGAACCTGCAGCCTGCAAAAAGGAGACCCCAAACAGAGTAAGTTAAGCAAAATGAGAAGACAGAGAAGCACACAGCAGATGAAGGAGCAAGGCAAAACCCCACCAGACCTAACAAATGAAGAGGAAATAGGCAGTCTACCTGAAAAAGAATTCAGAATAATGATGGTAAAGGTGATCCAAAATCTTGGAAGTAGAATAGAGAAAATACAAGAAAAGTTTAACAAGGACCTAGAAGAACTAAAGAGCAAACAAACAATGATGAGCAACACAATAAAAGAAATTAAAAATTCTCTAGGAGGAATCAGCAGAAGAACGGATAAGTGACCTGGAAGACAAAATAGTGGGAATAAGTACTGCAGAGCAGAATAAAGAAAAAAGAATGAAAAGAGCTGAGGACAGTCTCAGAGACCTCTGGGACAACATTAAATGCACCAACATTCAAATTATAGGGGTCCCAGAAGAAGAAGAGAAAAAGAAAGGGACTGAGAAAATATTTGAAGAGATTATAGTGGAAAACTTCCCTAGTATGGGAAAGGAAATAGTTAATAAAGTCCAGGAAGCACAGAGAGTCCCATACAGGATAAATCCAAGGAGAAAGGGGCCAAGACGCATATTAATCAAACTGTCAAAAATTAAATACAAAGAAAAAAATATTAAAAGCAGCAAAGGAAAAACAACAAATAACACACAAGGAAATCCCCATAAGGTTAACAGCTGATCTTTCAGCAGAAACTCTTCAAGCTGGAAGGGAGTGGCAGGACATATTTAAAGTGATGAAAGAGAAAAACCTACAACCAAGATTACCCAGCAAGGATGTGATTCAGATTTGATGGAGAAATTAAAACCTTTACAGACAAGCAAAAGCTAAGAGAATTCAGCACCACCAAACCAGCTTTACAACAAATGCTAAAGGATCTTCTCTAGGCAGGAAACACAAGAGAAGGAAAAGACCTACAATAACAAACCCAAAACAATTAAGAAAATGGGAATAGGAACATACATATCAGTAATTACCTTAAATGTAAATGGATTAAATGCTCCCACCAAAAGACATAGACTGGCTCAATGGATACAAAAACAAGACCCATATATATGCTGTCTACAAGAGACCCACTTCAGACCTAGGGACACATACGGACTGAAAGTTAGGGGGTGGAAAAAGATACTCCATGCAAATGGAAATCAAAAGAAAGCTGGAGTAGCAATTCTTTATCAGACAAAATAGACTTTAAAACAAAGACTATTACAAGAGACAAAGAAGGACACTACATAATGATCAAGGGATCAATCCAAGAAGAAGATACAACAATTGTAAATATTTATGCACCCAACATAGGAGCACCTCAATACATAAGGCAAATGCTGACAGACATAAAAGGGGAAACTAACAGTAACATGATAATGGGAACTTTTAACACCCCACTTTCACCAATAGAAAGATCAACCATAATGAAAATAAATAAGGAAACACAAGCTTTAAATGACGCATTAAACAAGATGGACTTAATTGATATTTATAGGACACTCCATCCAAAAACAACAGAATACACATTCTTCGCAAGTGCTCATGGGACATTCTCCAGGATAGATCATATCTTGGGTCACAAGTCAAACCTTGGTAAATTTAAGAAAATTGAAATCGTATCAAGTATCTTTCCAACCACAATACTATGAGACCAGATATCAATTACAGGAAAAAATCTGCAAAAAATACAAACACATGGAGGCTAAACAATACACTACTTAATAACCAGGAGATCACTGAAGAAATCAAAGAAGAAATCAAAAAATATCTAGAAACAAATGACAAAGAAAACATGACGACCCAAAATCTATGGGATGCAGCGAAAGCAGTTCTGAGGAAAGTTTATAGCAATACAGTCCTACCTTAGAAAACAAGAAACATCTCAAGCAACCTACCCTTACACATAAAGCAATTAGATAAAGAAGAACAAACTAACCCCAAAGTTAGCAGAAGGAAAGAAATCATAAAGATCAGATCGGAAATAAATGAAAAAGAAATGAAGGAAACGATAGCAAATATCAATAAAACTAAAAGCTGGTTCTTTGAGAAGATAAACAAAATAGATAAACCATTAGCCAGACTCATGAAGAAAACAAGGGAGAAGACTCAAATCAATAGAATCAGAAATGAAAAAGGAGAAGTAACAACTGACACTGCAGAAATACAAAAGATCATGAGAGATTACTACAAGCAACTCTATGCCAATAAAATGGACAACCTGGAAGAAATGGACAAATTCTTAGAAATGCACAACCTTCCGAGACTGAACCAGGAAGAAATAGAAAATATGAACAGACCAATCACAAGCACTGAAATTGAAACTGTGATTAAAAATCTTCCAACAAACAAAAGCCCAGGACCAGATGGCTTCACAGGCGAATTCTATCAAACATTTAGAGAAGAGCTAACACCTATCCTTCTCAAACTCTTCCAAAATATAGCAGAGGGAGGAACACTCCCAAACTCATTCTACGAGGCCACCATCACCTTGATACCAAAACCAGACAAGGATGTCACAAAGAAAGAAAACTACAGGCCACTATCACTGATGAACATAGATGCAAAAATCCTCAGCAGAATACTAGGAAACAGAATCCAAGAGCACATTACAAGGATCATACACCATGATCAAGTGGGGTTTATTCCAGGAATGCAAGGATTCTTCAGTATATGCAAATCAAGCAACGTGATACACCATATTATCAAATTGAAGGAGAAAAACCATATGATCATCTCAATAGATGCAGAGAAAGCTTTTGACAAAATTCAACACCATTTATGATAAAAACCCTCCAGAAAGTAGGCATAGAGCTCAACATAGTGAAGGCCATATATGACAAACCCACAGCCAACATCGTCCTCAGTGGTGAAAAACTGAAACCATTTCCACTAAGATCAGGAAAAAGACAAGGTTGCCCACTCTCAGCACTCTTATTCAGCATAGTTTTGGAAGTTTTCGCCACAGCAATCAGAAAAGAAAAAGAAATGAAAGGAATCCAAATTGGAAAAGAAGAAGTAAAGGTGTCACTGTTTGCAGGTGACATGATACTATACATAGAGAATCCTAAAGTTGCTACCAGAAAACTACTAGAGCTAATCAGTGAATTTGGTAAAGTAGCAGGATACAAAATTAATGCACAGAAATCTCTTACACTATACACTAATGTTGAAAAACCTGAAAGGGAAATTAAGGAAACACTCCCATTTACCAGTGCAACAAAAAGAATAAAATACCTAGGAATAAACCTACCTAAGGAGACAAAAGACCTGTATGCAGAAAATTATAAGACACTGATGAAAGAAATTAAAGAGGATACAAACAGATGGAGAGATATACCATGTTCTTGGATTGGAAGAATCAACATTGTGAAAATGACTCTACTACCCAAAGCAATCTACAGATTCATTGCAATCCCTATCAAACTACCACTGGCATTTTTCACAGAACTAGAACAAAAAATTTCACAATTTGTATGGAAACGCAGAAGACCCCAAATAGCCGGATCAATCTTGAGAAACAATAACGGAGCTGGAGGAATCAGGCTCCCTGATTTCAGACTATACTACAAAGCTCCAGAAATCAAGACAGTATGGTACTGGCACAAAAACAAAAATATAGATCAATGGAACAGGATAGAAGCCCAGAGATAAACCCACACACACATGGTCACCTTATCTTTGATAAAGGAGGCAGGAATATACAGTGGAGAAAAGACAGCCTCTCCAATAAGCGGTGCTCGGAAAACTGGACAGGTACATGTAAAAGTATGAGATTAGATCACTCCCTAACACCATACACAAAAATAGCTCAAAATGGATTAAAGACCTAAATGTAAGACCAGAAACTATCAAACTCTTAGAGGAAAACATAGGCAGAACACTCTATGACATAAATCACAGCAAGATCCTTTTTGACCCACCTCCTAGAGTAATGGAAATAAAAACAAAAATAAACAAATGGGACCTAATGAAACTTAAAAGCCTTTGTACAGCAAAGGAAACCATAAGACAAAAAGACAACCCTCAGAATGGGAGAAAATATTTGCAAATGAAGCAACTGACAAAGGATTAATCTCCAGAATATGCAAGCAGCTTAATATCAAAAAAACAAACAACCCAATCCAAAAATGGGCAGAAGACCCAAATAGACATTTCTCCAAAGAAGATGTACAGATTACCAACAAACACATGAAAGAATGCTCAACATCATTAATCATTAGAGAAATGCAAATCGAAACTACAGTGAGGTATCACCTCACCGCAGTCAGAAGGGCCATCATCAAAATATCTATAAACAATAAATGCTGGAGAGGGTGTGGAGAAAAGGGAACCCTCTTGCTCTGTTGGTGTGAATGTAAATTGATACAGCCACTATGGAGAACAGTATGGAGGTTCCTTAAAAAACTAAAAATAGAACTACCATCTGACCCAGCAATCCCACTACTGGGCATATACCCTGAGAAAACCATAATTCAAAATAAGTCATTTACCAAATTGTTCATTGCAGCTCTATTTACAATAGCCAGGACATGGAGGCAATCTAAGTGTCCATCAACAGATGAATGGATAAAGAAGATGTGGCCCATATATACAATGGAATATTACTCAGCCATATAAAGAAACGAAATTGAGTTGTTTGTAGTGAAATGGATGGACCTAGAGTCTTTCGTACAGAGTGAAGTAAGTCAGAAAGAGAAAAACAAATACCGTATGCTAACACATGTGTATGTAATCACAAATAAATATTACTGAAGGAGCTAGGGGCAGGACAGGAATAAAGACGCAGACGTAGAGAATGGACTTGAGGACACGGCGGGGGAAGGGTAAGCTGGGATGAAGTGAGAGAGCAGCATCGACATATACACTCTACCAAGTGTAAAATAGATAGCTAGTGGGAAGCAGCCGCATAGCACAGGAAGATCTGCTCAGTGCTTTGTGACCACCTAAAGGGGTGGGATAGGGAAGGTGGGAGGGAGGGAGACGGAAGAGGGAGGATATATGGGAACATATGTATATGTATTACTGATTCACTGTGTTATAAAGCAAAAACTAACATACCATTGTAAAGCAATTATACTCCAATAAAAATGTTTAAAAAAAAAGAAAAAGATGGTTTTGCCTATTATATTGAGAACAGGAGTCTTAATTTTGCCTAAATAGAAACTTGGCTCTTCTAGGGAACGTTTTCAAGGCTAACTTACTCCTGAATTTTGGTTGATAACATGGATCAGATGAGTCACATGCTTCTTCAAGCAAAAAAAAAAATCTTGCTTTTTGCTGACAGAATTTGACATAGCCATTTTAAAAAAATATATGTACAATTCTTGTCACAATCTATGACAATTACTTAATAAGGAAATAGAAAATGAAGTGGCCAATAAATACTGTTTTATAATTCCTTTCATGTTGACGATTACATTAGTTCCTAAGGGTTTACCCATTGCTCGGTTAGTTTATATTTTGGAAGATAGGAAGTCTACGGGTATCACAGGACCAGAAAATTCTGCAAGTAAATTAATCAAGGGAGAGTAATAGAACTTTGGGTCTTAAATCAGAGTTTATAAAAATTTTAGGAGACAGTTTATTGAGAGAAGTAAGTGATTCGACTGATACCTTTCTTTAATAATTATGGTTTTATTATTATTTTTTATTTATAGCATTTTTTTGTCCCACAGCTTGCGAGATCTTAGTTCCCCGACCAGGGAATTGAAACCATGGCCCCTGCACTGGAAGTGTGGAGTCCTAACCACTGGACCTCCGGGGAATTCCCAGTTACGGTTTTAAAACAAGGTTTTGTTCACAATTCTAAGATAGGACAATTTCCATACTAAGCCATCGGTGTTTAGCCAGATGCTGCTAAGTCACCTGGTATTTACATTAACAACCAGACGAGTTAGCATCAGGCTCTATTTTCCCTTCAGACCTAGAGGACTTCAGCTGAGTGCCCTTCTCCAGCCCCTAAGTCAGATAATGGTCCATCTGGCCATGTTGATGCTTTAAGCATCCTTCATATCATTTGGACATCTTGTTCAACATTTCTCTTATCTCCTTGTTGTGGATCACGACACCTTTCTGCTTACCCTGGCAGTTCAGTATCCTGTACTTTCAAGGTTCTCAAAGTATAAACATAAGTAACCTCTTTACTCTGCTCTCTGCATGGTTCCCTTCCCCCTGAAATGAGAGTAAATACATCACCATTTTACAGTCCTTCTCAGTATGTTATTTCTGCTCCTTCCCTCAGTCAGAATCAATGCCAGAGTCACACTGTGGGAGCTTTGACAGTGCTGTTCACATTTGCTCTGTGCTGGGGACCCAGATATGACATTCCTACTCTTCCTTTCCAGCTGACTTCATTCTTTCTCTTGGTCATGTCACGTTTCCTTGTGTCCTTGGACTGTAAAGGAAGCTTTGCATTCAAGACCAAGAATAGTCCAGTTGTCTTCATAGCTTGGTCTACTTTTCAAGGGGGGTACGTTTTCAATGACTGATGTAATTTCAATGTTTCAGGATCTCTCAGGAGAGATTGTTAATACAGTCCAACATACTTTTCCAAGGCTTTGGCATACAAGACATGTAATTGTAAAACGAAAACCTTAGTTAATCATGATGCGTGTGCCTGTGTATACACACACACACACACACACGTGCATACAGTTTCACCTAAGAGTTCGAAGTCGAGTAAGTCACAGTAAATTTTACAGAACATATTGAAGTAAAATGAGTCCTCTTGAAGCAGTAGAACTTATGTACAGAAGTATGATTTTTATTGCTAGGGTTGCTTTTGACGAGGTGTTGCCACAGGGCTGGTCAGAACGGCAGAGCATCGGATGATTTGCTTGAGTAATGTGGAAAGTCAGGGGTTCAACTTGCATTAGCATCTGCATGCTTGTGTGTTGCCTTGAGTTGTCAGAGCGCACTGTGCTTTCCTCCAGTCTGTGTTCTTACACATGAATATTAAGGTGAATGATTGGGTGGCACAGTAAAATCTAATCTTTCATTCTTTCGCCAAAGAAACTAAATAAAGACGATTGGTGGTGAATTTCCTTAGAATTAGTTGAAATTTTCTAGATAAAAGTCTATAACATTTTACATTAAACATGGTGGCTTTTGTATTTTCTTTTTCTTCGGCAAAATTTTTTTAAAAAACTTATGGTTATATTTAGTTTCTTTGGGGAAAACCTTAATTTATATCACCTCAGTTGAGATTTAAGTAGTAACATCTCTCAGCCTTGCCTTTAGACTTGAGGCGTGTGGAAATGATTTATGCGAAATGGCCCGGACTTCAGGGTAGGTCAGACTGTGGTGGGAAGATGCTGAGTTTCATTGATGTTGCTTTCCTTTTCATGCTCAAAGCTGGAACTTTGCAGAATAGGGAAAACAACGGTCACTAATGAGTTTGGTGTAAAAAAGAAAAATATATGTATATAAGTAATTGAAGTCAATTTGAAAGAAAATCAGAACAAAAGGTAAGGAAAAAACCCAATTTCCTTGGCAAGATGATGGAGAAGAAATATTTTGCTGAATAAAGGCATGAATTAAAAACTCAGAAATCTGCAATTTAGGACTCATGAAAACAGGTTTTTGTTTTCATTTGTCACCTCCCTGGTTTCCACCTCTGCTTCCCAAACAGGTTCAATAAATTGTGGCAGAGGTCAGTCTAAAGGATTGATAAACTTGGACCGTGTACTCTATTCCGTAATGTATTAAATCTCAATCCCTGCTCTGGGGTTTCTGTCTGGAACGCCTGAAACAAATTCCTACTTTATCTCCCAGGCTGCCTCAGCACTTCTCTGCTTTGTCCAGCTCAGTTTGATTTCTTCACTGGTTCGTCCTGCTAATTTGGGGCCTTTGTTTATGGTTTCTCCCTCTCTGCCTTTTAAAGGCTCTGCCTGTCTTCCTAGATCGTGTTCCATTGAACTGCATTCTATTCCTGGAAGTTTAGCACTTGACCGCAGACTGTCATGATTCATGCTTTTGTATGTTACTATTCCTGCATGTAAGCTATTTTAGGTCACGTCTTATTCATTTGTGTTTCTACAGCTGTCAAAAAATCAAGGGTCACTACAAAACATTTCTTGATTCAAGGTGTTCCTGTGAGAATTAGGACGTAGAGTCAAGATGGGAAAAATTTTTTTTAACTTCAACTGTTCCCCAATTTCCATAGACTGGAACAGGCCAAGATGTGCATATTTATGTAAAACTTTGCTAAAATTTTTATGATTTCTTGCTTATGGACCTCAGAAAGTGGTCTCATAGTCTGTCTTTTGGAAAATATAAACAATGTGATTGACAAGAAGCATTATTTTAGATTCTGGATGTGTTCCCAAATGCAGGACAAGTTGACTAGAGGTAAGAGTGATGTCTTGGATGGGTCATGGTTGAGTCTAGTAATACGTAGATATTAGATCGGACTCAATTACCAGCAGTTGGGTATCTCAGAATTAACATCTTGAGCTATCAGTTTTCTGCTAACAAGCTGGGCGATCATGGGCGTGGTATTTACCTTCTCTGCCTATGAACATCCTCAACTTCAAGGCAGTGTGGACCAGTCGACCCATCTCTAATCAACCTTGCAGCTCCAAAGGTTTGGTTTCCATTTAATTGTTGATAACTGGGGCCATCAACAGAAGTACCTCTTTGTGCAAAAATAGGTTGAGAAGAAGGAATCTCTTGGGCAACATTTGCCATGGATAAGCCTTCCCTCTCTCCTATGAACTGTCTCTGCCTTATGTAGCACGATGGGGACACATTACATAGGTCTTCATCTTCAAACTTGTTGTGCATCAAGGGGTGAGAAAGAAGGGGAGGCAGAATGAAATGTGAGATGTTACCTACCAGAGACTTATTTTTGTCTTCTCTGAAGCATACAAATTTTAGAAAGGGAAGGGAGGAAGGGAGGGGCTGACCCAGAGGTGGTAGACAGAGTGCCGACCCTGAGAACAGAAGAAGGTAGAAACACGCTTATATGTGGAATATAAAAAGAAAAATGATACAAATGAAGTTAATTATAATACAGAAAAAGACCCACAGACATTGAAAACAAACTTCTGGTTACCAAAGGGGAAAGTGGGGGGGAGGGATAAATTAGGAGTTTGGGATTAGCATATACACACCACTATATATAAGGCAGATAAACAACAAGGACCTTCTGTGTAGCACAGGGAACTATATTCAATATCTTGTAATAACCTAAAATGGAAAAGACGCTGAAAAAGAATAGATTTATATATATGTGTGTATAACTGAACCACTTTGCTGTATACCTGAAACTAACGCAACATCGACGACACTTAAATTAAAAAATAAAGACCCCCAAAAAATTATCTTAAAAAGGTAGAAATGGTGTACAAAATGCAAATATAAATGGAAGGAATTATTGGAATTTAGTTGAATTCCAAAGGAACTTAGTCTCGTGTTTAGCAAAATGAACCACGGATTGGATCAGTATTTATGCTTATTCTGGTACAAAGTCATTAGTATTGAGAGCCTGAACCATAATCACCTTAGAATCAGGAAAAATGTCTTTTGATAATAAGAGTTCTAAGAACACTTTTGTTTGTAATGTTTGAATGTTTCATAATATCATTTTCCTTTTCTCACTGAAACTTATCTTTTGCTTCCCATTTTGTAACTCTTCATAGAATCCTGGGAAAGGTTAGTTTAGGGCTGGATGGATGGAGTTGAATGACCATAAAATCCTACTGCATAGCCCATGACTGTGTTTCCTAGGATTTTTCTTTTATGAGACTTTACTGCGTTAATGAACGGTCCTTTGCTAACTTTCCTGGGAGCAGAGCAAGTGGGTGAGTCTCTGCTGATGCATAACTGCACACGGTGCTTACTGCATCAGTTTCCTGCTTTTCTCTTCTCCCAGGGATTTCAAATGCCAGCCACCAGCGCTGGGCTTGTTGATAACAGTCTTTAACTGCTATGGTACTTTGAATCTGCAGATCAATCTCCAGGTGTCTTGAAAGCATTCAGCCTCAAAAATTCTCGAATGTGAGGAAAATATGAGTTTGTTTAAGGAAAAAAAGGTGGCTTACGATTAGGGGCACAGCTATTGTGAGATGTGAATCGGTTTCTGATATTCAGCTCTCCGGCGATAACTAACACTGACATCTGGGGCAATGTGCTCTGTCTCACCAGCAGCAAATGTTTTATCTTCCGTGGCTGCATTTGAATTCTGCAAAAACTATTCTTTTTGAATTTGAAGGTAAACCTGACTGCTTTGTTTTGTTTTGAATATTCACCTTCCCATTCTTAGCTACTGGTTTACAGCGAAAGCACAAATGTTTTAAAAGCCCACTGCTGTAAGAGCTAGGAGTGCTCTTTTGTGTTAAACAAAGGAGTCTGGGATACAGTGTTTCGTGAGAATATTGCCGATTTTTTCTTTCTTTCTTTTCTGACTCGCCTCAATATAAGTGATCACAAAGTTTATTTTCAGTGGATGCAGTGAAGCCACAGCCAGCCGCAACTTCAGATACTTTTCCCAGATCCCCCTATTGATACTAAAAGGGTTTTATTTATTTTCATAAGAATATTACCCTCTCCCCCGATTGCTCTTATGTCAGGTTCCTATTTACAGTGGCCTGAATGCATAGATATGATTTGCACATTCACAGTTTCAGAATGAGACAGTGAGTTCTTAGTCTTTTTCAGCTGTAAGGAAATTCTGGAATTCTGCAAAGAGAGTGTGGTAAGACAGGTTGTCTCCAACTTTGGTTACCGAGAAAAACACAGAGGACGAAGTTGGAGGCCCCACTTGTCCCATCTGCTTGACCATGACTTGTTCTCCTTGGAGCCCAATGCTCCCATCTGTAAGGTCAAGTTCTTGGACTAAATGAACTTGACAGACTTTCCAGCTTTAAAAGTTATATAGTCCCACGTCTGGAAAATTTTCCTAAAAGATAAACAATTTATAGGTTATATGTCTATGAGGATTTCGGAGAAAGATAAACACACCCATCCTCCCTCCCTCCCTCTCTCACTCCCCCCCCCCCCCCCGGTTCCAAT
>NW_006774406.1:207899-219510 GCF_000442215.2 Lipotes vexillifer | reverse complement strand
CCCCCCTCCCCCCCCCCCCCCCCCCCCCCCCCCCCCCCCCCCCAATGTATCTAAGTGTGTTTTACTGGAGGCTGCATTCCTCTGAGAATCCCTTTTACTTCCATGTTTCTAAAAGTGCTTAGTGCCCTAACATTCTGGTTTAACTTGGTTTCCTGGGGAATAATAGATTTTTTGTTTTTTTGAGTATTGAATGAATCGGATATGATACCTGATTCAAGTTATGTGGGTATATTCTTCCTAAGTCCATACTTCAGGATTTTGTTTTGTCTTTTCAATATGTGAATCTGCTCTTAAATAAATTATTTAAGCAATCAAATGTTTTTTGAAAGTCTTGTTGTGTAGTCAGCTCTACATGGAGAGTCAGTAGGAAGGAAGTGAAACGTTGTCACTCCATTCATAGTAGGAAGTCACCTGGAACAGATCTGAAGACCTAGCTTTTATCCTTAAGGTGAAGTTTCCGAGTAAAAATCTCGCTTAAGAATGATGGTGACAGGCATGAGAAGGTGCAAGGTTGCTAAATATGAACATAAAATTATAAGAACAAATGTTCCTGAGCTGAAAAAATATTAGCCCCTCGGTAATCTAATCAACGATGAACTATAAAGCAGTAGCAAAATACTCTTTCATGGTGATCTTCAAAGTTGTTGGCATGAGGACTTTCTCAGGTACAGAGAAACAGTGTGACACCAAAGCTGCCGAGTACTTGTTGTTTTTGTTTTTGGGTTTTTTTTGTTCCTGTTAACTACCCGGGGAGGTGACAGCTGTGGGTGTTGGACCTAAGAGCAGAAGTGAGCTTACCACCTATTATAAATATCTAGGTGAATGGAGTGATAGCTTCTCCCTCCGCAGTGTTTTGCCCTCTTAGATAATAAGGCCTTCGGTTTCTTCTAAGGGGTAACTTCTCTTCTGAAATGACTCTGGGCCAAAGGCAAAGAACAGATCTTGGAGTACAAGGAAAAAGAGTGGTTCCCCCCACCTTCCCCAACATCTGCAGGTTCCATCCCGTCTCTGGGGAAGTTCCAGAGGAACATCTGCTAGACTTCAGAAGTGTGATTTGCTTGGTGGAAACCAAATTATTCTTTTCTCTGTAAAGAGGCACAGAAAGGTGAAGTTACCTGCCCACAGACACCTGGCTGAAGGATATGAGCTTAGAGTCTATTGGATATAACTATGGGCAGTGGAATAGAAGGATGGAGATGAGGAACATTTACAAATGGCCTGTGGATCTGGGGAAATTGAAAGTTGAGAAACAAATACTAAAGTTTGTCTTTACTGCATGGCTACTATACTTCCTCAGGGTAAACATCATGCCTGGTTCCTTTGGGCCAGCATATCTAGAACCAATTTCATTATTATTTATCTTTGCCAGAGCATCTGACCACATCAGGCCGTTAATGTGCATCAGGCTTCCACATCAGGCTGTTGTGCATCCGACCACATCAGGCTTCTTACTGTCCCCACGTAGCCAAGTGCATAGTTGGTCATTCCATCTAGTCTCTCTTCCTTATTTTGCAAAATGAAATTCTGTTAGTCATTCATTCATTCCTTCCTTTATTCATTAATTCAAGAAATACACATTGAGCCCTTGCTATGTGCCCGGTGGTGTTTTATGCATTGGAAGTTGAATGTGGACAGAACAGACTCAGACTTGTCCTCATGCCATTCACACTGCAGAGGGAGCATCTATACAGCCACGAACAGAGTACGTTATGACAGTAGATACAGTGTATGACATGGGGACAGGTGCAAGGGAGAGAAATAGGGCAGGGAGGTGAGTGGAATGGCAGGGGACAAAGCTGCCATTCTCAGTAGGGGAGGGAAGGAAAGGAAGCCTCACCAAGCAGGTCACGTTCACCTAACAATGGGAAGTAGATGAGTGCCACACGGGTGTCTGGATGCTTCAGATGGCACCCAGGGCCCCGAGGTGGGAGGGTGTCCAGTGAACTTGAGGAACTGCACGCAGACCAGTGCACTGATGCAGCAGAGGAGGCTGAGGCCAGAGGGGCCCTAACATCATGCAGGACCTGGATTCCACCGTGATGACTTAGCTTTACACTGAGAGAGAAAGGAAGCCACTTGGTAGGTTTTGAGAAATGTGATTTGATTTTTTTATTTGGAGGTGTAGTTGACATATAAGATGATATTCATTTCAGATATAATTGATTGACTTTTTAAGAGGATTGCTCTGGCTGCTGGGCTGAAAATAGACTGAAAGGGAGAATTGAGGAAATCTTCTGTAAGCTTGAGAATTGCAATAAACATCCAGGTGGAGATGATGAGGGGTAGCCTGATGGATGAGCCCGGGGTTCCGGGGCTGCCCACTGATACTTCCAGCTCTCCTTTTTCTGAATTCTTGGTAATGTGTCTACCTGTCTTCCCTCTGCCCCCTTGAATGATTAACCAGATTCAGCAACTACAGTAAGTAAATGATATAAAAGGCATTTAATTAAAGTAGAGAGCTATTCATGAGGCTGATATGCTGGAAAATAATGAGAAAGTTTGATTTCAGGAGAAAATAAGTCCTTACGCAGTGAAATCTTCACAGATGTAGACTTGAAGCAGTAAATATATCCTGAAGGAATATGGTTAGAGCTCCTGTGTTGTGTTCTTTATTTCACCGCAAAGGTCATTGTTCATTGTTTCCTTTGAGTTTTAAAGTCAACACCCCTGCTTGCTTCTTCAAGGTTTTTTTTTCCTAGTAAGCTAATTAATGCCATTATATAGGAACCCCAGGACAGGCTCGCGGAGGTCAGCACGGGGCCTGTGGCTCGAGCTCCTGCAGGAAGGGCCAGGGAGCCAGGAGGCCACGTCTCACTCTTGCCATTTGAGGGTGACTTTGAGCAAAATCGCCGAAGTTTTGTTCACCTCTCCATCCCCGGTGCCGTGTTAATACCCAAGGAATTAAAATGATTTTGCTGTGTCTGTCACTGGCATATTGAATTTTAGATCTCAGTATATACCGAGTTCTTAGATGATAGGGATTTAATTATATAGCAGAAACAGAGTGAAAACTTAGGTTGCATTCCCATATCTCTCCTTTAGTAACCTTGGTAAAGGTGTCAGTCCTCTTAACTGCAGTGTCTTTCTCTGTCAGACCTTTGCTGTGAAAAACATACAGGGTAACATTTCTAAGGATGCTTTTTGCAGTAACAGGGCATAGAAATAAGGCAGCATAGTGTAGTCATTGAAAAGCTGAGGCTGGCCTACGAGGATTCAATTTATGATTCTATTCCTTCCTAGCCAGGTGAACTAGGCCAAGTTTCTTAACCTCTTTTTTCAGTTTCCTCATCCGAAAAGTGGGGCTGAGAGTGTTCTGCCTCATGTCCCAGGTGGTTCTGAAGATGAAATGCCTTAATCCATAAAAAATGCTTACAACAGTGACAAACTCACGAATGCACGTGGCCGTGATTTACAATAAGCCTCACCGCTGTGATTGTCAGGAGGACTCCATTGTTCCTTGTACCTTCCTCCCCGGCCCTGTACTGCTACTGTAAGTGAAATTCTAAACCTTCCAAAGCTGCTTCACTACCAGGATCCCAGGACATGTTTTTGAAATAAGAGACCTTATCTCATGGGGCTTCACAGCTTTGAAACAAGATACGATGAAAGAATTAGTATCACTCTCTCCCTCTCTTTTATTTCTGAATGGAGAAATAAAGGTACAAACGTCATGAGGAGTTGAAAAGAAGCCTAACTAAGTAGCTTGGAGTCCTCTCACTCCACATCCGTGAAATCGTGCGCGATGCTGTCACCTGTTGTGCAGACCGCAATTCCTGGACAACCTCTGTTGTCTTTGTTACTCTTTTCCATCCTGTGATAAACTAGAAGAATCTTGTTTTCTAAAGAATTACCCTTAAGGGCTTCCCTGGTGGCACAGCGGTTAAGAATCCACCTGCCAATGCAGGGGACACGGGTTCGTGCCCTGGTCCGGGAAGATCCCACGTGCCGCGGAGCAACTAAGCCCGTGCACCACAACTACTGAGCCTACGCTCTAGACCCCGTGAGCGACAGCTGCTGACGCCCGCACGTCTAGAGCCCGTGCTCCGCAGTGAGAGAAGCCACTGCAATGAGAAGCGCGTGCAATGCAGGGAAGAGTAGCCCCTGCTCACCGCAACTAGAGAAAAGCCCACACGCAGCAACAAAGACCCATCTCAGCCAAAAATAAATAAATAAATTTATTTTAAAAAGAATTACCCTTAGGACTGAAGTCTTGGTAACCGAGGAGGTGTGGTGTAGGTAAATGGGGAGACTGTGGGGATATATCCTGTAGACTGTTGGGGCAGGTACCCTGGCCCTGGGAGGATGGATGACGCCTAGCTGGAACAAGATGTTCTTTGCTGCATCCTCAGCACCCCTCGAAGTGCCTTGTGTACACTGGACACGCAGTGGAGGAAGATGAAGTTAGAGGGGTGGCAATGCCCTAGATACAGCTTTAACATCCCATTGATATAAATGCTCTCAAAGGTCAGTGCTTAGGAAACAGCACCCACTTTAAAACAAGGTTGTTTTCTAATTGAAATATAGTTGATTTACAATATTGTGTTAGTTTCAGGTGTATAGCACAGCCACACACACACACACATATATATATATATATATATATATATATATACACACACACATATATATATATATATATATATATATATATACGCACACACATATACGTACACACACACATATTCTTTTTCATATTATTTTCTCTTATAGGTTATTACAAAATATTAAGTATAGTTCCCTGTGCTATACTAAGACAAACTTTTAAAAATCAGAAATCACCCCTTAACAGAACTTGATAATAGAGGCATTCTATGTCAATGGGTAACAGAGAACAAGGATGGAATAGTTTCAAACAATAGATATATAGTATTTATTTAAAGTTAAGTATATATTTTATGGAGTACCTATAGACATACAAATGCTAACCATACAATTAGTTGGTACCTCTCTGTTACTGCCAGATCATCCAGTGTCATTGCATATAAAAGTGTTACACAGAAACACTTTGTCACCGAAATTCTGAAAACAGTTTGTTCAGCCTTCTGAAATAATACCTCAGGAGAGTGAAAAAAATCATTTAGAACATTTCCTTAATATTGTTAAAAAAGCAAAGTTCCACTGAGTGAATTATAAAGATCTTATGGACTGTATTCAACGATTCCTGAATCCGGCAACATCCCGGGTAGTAAACAGAAGGGAGCTCCGAGGAGCTGTACAAAATGAAAGACTTTTAAGGTAGAAGGGAACAGGAACAAGGAAGTTATGCTAGCAGAAAGTGTACTGATTGGGGCAAGGTCACTTTCCTTTAGGGGATGGCAGGGGTCCATCAGGCCGATAACGTCACTAGTGTCGACCAGGCAATTTCTGACTGACTGGTTTAAGATTCCATTTCTGGGAGTGCCAAAACTGTTATTAAGTCTGGGTTTGGTGACGAGGGGCCTGGCATAAGTGACTCCATTTTGGGCCAGTTGTCTTGTTTTTAACGTTATCTATGTTAAGAACTTGGTAAAACCTAATTATACTTTATTACATTTTATAATTGTATCATACTCTGCTTCTTCTGGGGAATATCAGGTAAGTATCTCCAAGATACATGCCCGCGCCCTCCCCCTCCTTCCAATAATAACGAACTCATACTCATAAACCCTTCAATAATAGCTGAGACAAAAATATACATGACGGTTTCTTTCTCATCAGCAAGTGGTGCTAAAAATTACAGGTTTTCAATGTTAGTGTTTGAAGATGTACTTAAGGCATTGGGTTTTTATGAAAGGTTCCCTTATAAAGATGGGAACCTTATAAAGATGACTTAAAGTGGAACCTTGCATATGAAAGAAAAGAAACTGATGGATCTGAGCCCTGCCCCCAACCTCTTCGCTTTCACTTCAGCACGTAGGTGTGATCATGGTAGGTGAATAAAGAACATGTGTGCATTCATTGATATAAATGCTCTCAAGCTCTCCAGAAATAGCAAAATCAAATCTGACTTGAAAAGGAAGTGTAATGCATCTCAACAAAGTGATGCTGTCCAGGAGGATTCTGATGATACATCATTATTTCCTGCTGTAAGGTCAATGAATTGCTCTGGGACTCTGTGTATTATCTCTGCACTGCTGTTGTCTGGGACTTACTGCTCCTTTTACAATGTGGACCTATTGCTTATAAAGAAGAAAAACTGCTAGGATTAAGACTTTTAAGAGATTGAATGTTTGTTTTATTGCATTTAAGAGATTGTTTTGTTGCATTTAAAAAAACAGTAAAGCTGCTAAAACAGCAAGGTTTGCCTGTTTTTTTTTTTTTCTGAAATGCTTCACTTTACTAAAGAAACGTGCTGTCACCTGTTGTGCAGACCGCAATTCCTAGACAACCTCTCTTTGTAACATAAGCTTCCAAACGTGAGCATATGTCTTTTGTGGATGTCAGGTCACATCTGTAACTAATCACAATATATATATTTGTAATACTGATGGAAGAAAGGGTATGCATAAAATGTTAGAGCTTCAATGGCAATTAATATGGAAATATTTGGACTTTAGAGAATTAGTAGACAGAGTCACAGCCCTCATGAGTGTGCCAGGCGTTCTCCTAAGCACATAGAGGAGCTTATACAATTTGAATATCAGAGTAATGTGCTGAGTAATAGCAGTAGTCATTGGAAGAGTAACAGAATGGAGCTATCGCAACTGCCGCATTGAATGTTACAAAATTGCTAATGCTGGGTCATTTTTAATCTATAGAGTGGTAATTTCATAGGACTTAACATTACTGTGGTTATAAGAATAAAGATGAGCTAAAAGTTTATGGAATTTTACAGACTGTTCAGAAAATGTCTTACCAGACATTTGCTCCATTATAAGAAAAGTTCTACCAGTGTGGTGTGCTACCACAGTGTACTTGGCTAAGACCTACTCCGTGACACTGAACTATAGCAGACTTCATTGAAATGCACGTACCTGGGATTTATGATACGCCCTATCACGTATGAACGAAAAACAATTTTATCCTACATTCTTTAGCCTCTTAGTATCCTTGTGATGTGGATAGTGATAAAATCTTTCCTGTTTTATGGTTGAAAACAATGATGCACAGACCCAAGAACTCATCTGTAGTCACTTAAATATTCTGGCTTGGGAGATGGACAGCCTTTGGCACAGAATCAACAAAGAATGACCAGCGATATTTATTTTTGTGTTATTGCCATTTCTTCTGTCACTAACTTGATGACTCATATAAATAAGAATCATATAAATATGATTACTGTCACATTTAAAGCAGTATTTACTCCAAAATAGGTACCACATGATTTTGTATAAATTGTATAAACTAGGCAGTTTTTATTTTCAAAAGATAAATTTAATACGTTATGGCAATGTTGAAAATCTAAAAAAGTCTCAAAAATCTAGGAAAAAAAGAATGTTGTTTAATGCATATTGTTTTTAAATTAGAAAGTTAAAGTCATTTGTTAGATTCTTAAGAAGTGGCCCATTAGTCTGATCAAAGCATGGTCATCTTAAATATCTTCCCCTCCCACAGAGGACTTGGTGGGAGAAGCAGGACTTTGTTAGCCAGATATCCTGCTGGCACTCTTACCTATGGAAATGCATTTCCAATTATTAGTAGAATGGACTGCATATTAGGTAATATTAGTGTATTAAAGTGACATTTTTGGGTGTACATAAGGTAGGATGGTTATGTAGGAAAATGTCTTAGTTCTTAAGGCATGCATGCTGATGTATGTAGGGTTAAAACATCATGATAGCTTCAAATGGCATAGCACAGAAGAAACAAAAAGATAACAAGAATGAGCAAAATAATAACAACTGATGAAATTAGGTGATGGGAACACAGATGTTTATTGTATTGCTATTAATTTTTTTGAAGACCTGAACAATTTGGAAATAATAAAGGTAGAGAGAAAATACTTCAACATATAAAGATCCTAAAGTCCATTTTTAAAGTCCATTTGGATGTAACTTACCTTTGAGCCACAGTGTAGGGTAGCCTAGCTAAGAAAAAATAAAGTGGGTTTCCCTCTTTCTAAAGCTACACCTGAATGAAATATCCAACTTTTCTTTCTAAAAAAAAAAAAAAAAATAGTGAACATTTCTGATGCCCAGGGGAAATCCCCAGATGATAATATTTATCATTCAAGTAAATGGACTTACAAGTAAACATCGTGGGACATGAAGATAGCATGGAATAGCCCATTGCTGTGAAATGGTTGTGTTTGGTATTCAATTTTGTTTGTGTTCTTGTGGGTTTCATAGTGAAATCTAAAACATATCATCATGGACTCTAAAGTGACTTTGAATTAGCTCTTGATCTGACAAAGTCAAGGATGATGAATATCTCTGCCCATGGGAATGAATTCTCCTCTCATGATGACTCAGGGATGCCAAGCCTTGGGAATACCTGCCAGTAAGTTGACTGAAGCAAAACTGGGGCAAGAGTGTCCTAGTTCTCAGTGCCCATCAGTTGTAAGTCTGTGTTCCTACCTGAGAGATGACAACAAAGATGCTCTTAAGGAACACTTACTATGTGCCAGGCACGGTACTAGGAACAGGCACTTCCTACGAGAAGGGAACTATTATTATATCCATTTCACAGACAGGGTAATGAAAACTTACAAAGATTGCAAGTAACATGGTTTCAAAAAACTGTGAAAATTTGTTATAAATAAATTTTATAACAAAATTTTTTGTTATAAAAAATTTCTTTGTTTTGAAAATTTTGAAAATTTATTTTATTGAAGTATAGCTGATGCACAGTGTTGTGTTAGTTTCTGCTGACAGCAAAGTGATTCAGTTATACATATGTATTTGTTCTTTTTCATATTCTTCTCTATTATGGTTTATCACAGGGTATGCAATATAGCTCCCTGTGCTCTACACTAGGACCTTGTTATTTACCCATTCTCTATATAATAGTTTGGATGTTCTAACCCCAAATTCCCATTCTTCCCTCCCCCACCCCCCTTGGCAACCACAAGTCTTTTCTCTGTGTCTGTGAGTCTGTTTCGTAGATAAGTTCATTTGTGCCATAGTTTAGATTCCACACATAAGTGATACCCTATGGTATTTGTCAAGAAACATAGTTTTTTTAAGTGTCCATGGCCAACCGTTAACGCAAATGACTGTGACTCCAGAACTCCCTGCTTTGCCCCCCACTGCAGTGCACGAGCCGTACAAAGTGTTGCCTAAGGGCAGCTTCCTCCACCAAATTAGCTCTGGGTTTGGGGCAGCTGGGAAGGGAGGTGTGTGGCAGGTGTGTGTACACTCTCCCGTGTCTGATGTACTGTCACCACGCTCATGTGAGTTGAAGCAGCCTGAGCAGCTGAGGGCATGCTACGTGAGTGCATCCCTAGCCCCAGTTGTGTATATGACGTGCACCATCGCAGGCAGTAGTGCTTCTTTCTGTCCGCCCTTCTCCCCTGGTTGCCGCCCTGTTGTCCTCATGTTTCTGAAAAGAACTTCTGAATGAGCAAGTTAGCAACATCTCTTTGCTCTGCTACTTCTCAGAGGAAATTGGGACTGTTTTTTAAGCTAAAAGTTCTCTCTATAAGTTCGTACTTCCAAGGCCAGCTTTAGCCTCAGATCTCCTTCACATCTGGCCACTTGTGTGCGCCTTCATTTCAGTTCTGTCTCCCGGAATGCTGGGCATACAGGCTTGCAGATGCTGATGCAATCAGCTGCGAGACAGTGTCCTTGAAAAGGTGATCCGCACAAGCCCAGTTAATTCCCATGGCTTAAAAAAAAAATAGAATGCACAAAATAGTTCAGGATGAGTCTTGGTAAAGTTGTCATATGGGCAGTACTCCTTTGGCCTCTGAAAAGACTGGGGAGGAAGCTATAAAATGGAGTGCATTTTGTTGTTATGGAAAGCCACATCCTATAAAAAAAAAAAAGAATCAAAATTACGCAAGAATCGATTGAAGGCTATGAGGATAAAGGGGAACCATTTTTGAGTAGCAGATATGTAGGCATCTCATGGTTTCCGTGAAGGAAGCATGTTAGCATATCATTCTTCTACATAATGGCGGATGACCACCCCAGGTAAATACTGTAAGGGAGACAGTCCCCAGATAGTATCACTGGCTGCTCAATATGCTAACAGAATCATTGCCTGGGCTTCTTTCCAAAATATTCAGCATCATACCAATGTAATGCAATGGCAGTGCAAAAAGCCTATGTTTTTAAAAAATTGAATAAAGGAAGGAATGAGGCACCATGCTTATTTTTGCTGGTATTATCCCCTATCTTACAGCCAGGGCTTTGGGATTTTGCATTTCTGTTTGTTTCAAATTGGTGACAAATTATTTCCTTTTCCTCATTCATCCATTCAACAAAGAGTTACCTCTTTGTAGGCACTGTGCAATTTCTGTTGTATTTTATATGAAACCATTCTTTTTAATTTTTTTGATTAAAGTATAGTTGATTTACAATATTACATTAATTTCAGGTATACAAAATAGTGATTCAATATTTTTATAAATTATACTCCGTTTGAAGTTACTATAAAATATTGGCTATATTCCCTGTGCTGTACAATATGTCCTTGTGTCTTACTTATTTTATACATAGTAGTTTGTACCTCTTAATCCCCTACCCCTGTGTTGCCCCTACCCATCCCTCTCCCCACTGGTAACCACTAGTTTGTTCTTTATATCTGTGAGTCTGCTTCTTTTTCCTTATATTCACTAGTTTGTCATATTTTTTAGATTCTAGATGTAAGTGATATCCTATGGTGTCTGTCTTTCTCTGACTTATTTCACTAAGCATATTACCCTCCAGGTCCATCCATGTTGTTTTAAATGGCAAAATTTCATTCTTTTATGGCTTAGTAATATTCCCCTATCTGTGTGTGTGTGTGTGTGTGTGTGTGTGTGTGTGTATCATCTTCTTTATCCATTCATGTGATGATGGATATTTAGGTTGCTTTCATGTTTTGGCTACTGTAAATAATGCTGCTATGAACATTGGGGTGCACGTATCTTTTTGAATTACAGTTTTCCTTTTCTTCAGCTATATGCCCAGGAGCGGGTTAGTTTCGGTAGTTCTACTTTTAGTCTTTTGAGGAAACTTCACACTGTTTTCCATGGTGGCTCTGCACCAATTTATATTTCTGGCAACAGTGTAGTAGGGTTTAAATACAACCATTCTTTGTAAGACTTGTAATTTAAGCCGATTTCCTAAAATAATATTTTATCATAACTATTTTTTCTGTAATAGTATATTAAATCTAATAATATTTAAATATAGTAATATTTAAATCCAAATAGCGTATTTGTAATAGTATATTAAAAAGTTACGGCATCATGGTGCTTATTCTTAGTGATAAAATATACCAACTAGATTTTGATGCATAAGTACCTATGTGATAAAAATACATTGCCAGGGCTATAAGGGAAAAAAACTACACGTTTTTTATTTAAAAAAATGTATATATATATATATATATGTGTGTATAGCTGAATCACTTTGCCGTACAGCAGAAATTAACACAACATTGTAAATCAACTATACTTCAATTTAGAAAAAGAAGAATCATATTAGAGAATTCCCTGGTGGTCCAGTGGTTAGGACTTGGGGCTTTCACTGCTGAAGACCCCAGT